>NW_008334442.1:367082-376758 GCF_000622305.1 Nannospalax galili | reverse complement strand
ATTGTCCTCTACCTGAACTCATTTAAAAAAATTTTTTTTTTAATTTTGTGAATGTGTTATGCCTGTATGTATGCAAGTGCACCCATGTCCTGCAATGTCTGCAGAGGACAGATTAGATCTCCTGAAATCCCTTGAAACTGGAGTTATGGGTGGTTGTTACCTACATGTAGGTGCTCGAATTCAAACCCGGGTCTTCTGGAAGAACAGTCAGTGCTCTTAACCACCGAGACATCTCTCCAGCCCCTGCTACCTAAACTCTTTAAACCTTTATATACAGTACTCCAGAGCTGCCTGTACTCAGTTAACATCTCTGGCCTTCTAGGAAAATACAGAAGAAGCAGAAAGAGAAAGAAGGAAATAATGAAGTGCCCCCTTTGTGATAGTCAAGACAGAGAGGAGAGAAATATTCCCACACTGATCTCATTAAGGTGATGCGAATAATGAGGCTGAATCTCATGTGTGATTCTCATAGTACAGAGGAGGGCATAAACACATCTCCTTTATAATGCTTGATATACTACATTTATTCTCAGCTTCATCTCATATCACTGTTGGGACTTCCTCTAACAATATTACAGCTTTAACTTCGCGTTTTTCTACCGAAGTCATTGAGTCAGTCTGTCTATCCAGCTTTGTCCAGAGAACCTGAAAACAGGGAAAACCTGTTCATGTGGCTGGAATGCACCTCTGACAGAACAGCTTGAATTTGCTTCCTGCCACTGCCTCTGGTGATGGATTAAAAATACTGACAAACAGCATGCTTCAGTTTACAATCCATTTTATTCCTAGTTCCTTAAACTTAGGTTAAATATTCTAGTTAATTAGAAATAGAACTCAAGTGTTTTTAATACACCACTCCTGGGAAATTTTTCCTTATGAGTCAGCCTCACTCTTAGGTTCTGTGCAGACTATTTCTCCATATAATTTAATTAGTTGTTTTCCTGTACTCTTACAAATTTTGAAACACTATAGGTTTCAGAAACAAAAACCCGTGTTTTAGTCATGTATATTATTCAAGTCTAAATTATCCACAGGTCCTTCTACTTCAGAACTTCAAAGCATTTTGTAGAAACAATTTAATTTAGCTTTCTTCACTCCAGTAACTCCAATAATTTGGTGCACCAAGTTTACAACAAATGAAACTCATAATCTGCATCATGAAGTCGTCAACACTCTACAAATTCAAGTGGATCTTAAAATGAACTTTCCCGGTCAATGACACCAGCTGGAGACCAAATGTTCTGCCCTTACTTTATAAAGGGAATATATATATATATATATATATATATATTACATTATATTAATTTTATGCTGGAACAATTTGGCCCTATTTAACTTTAAGGGAATTTAGGAAGACAGCCAAAAAAGCAGCATTCGTTCTTGTTGTTTATTCAGTACCAAAGATGGAACGCAGGGCATTGGACATGGTAACCAACACTTTACCACTGAGTGATATCTCCAGCCCAACCAATTACTGAAAGTGATTAAAATGCACTCGTTTTCCTCCCTAGCACTTACTTAGTGTAATGGAAATTTAGGTTGTGGAAAAGCTCATTTGACCACCATTAAATCAATGTGGATCAATATAGGTAGTTTAAGCTCCTTAGTCAACTCAATGAAGATACATACTTGAAACATGGGAAATAAATTCTCAACATTTACCTCAGGGGAAAAAGTTATTTTCTTTACTCTGTAGAGGTAAAATAGCATTACTTGTCTAAAGCGTACCTCGAACACAAAGTGTTCACTTTGTTAAATGAATAATCCCATCCCTGCATAGGGAGTTGAAGATCTATGGTGTGATGCGATCGCAATTACTAAAAAAAGTTCACCAAAGCATACAGTACACACAACTTAAAATCCAAAGAGAATACTATGCAGACTGTTGATTCATCTCATCAAATTAGGCAATTCCTTCCCATACACACATTCCTTAACAACAACAAAAATGCTGAGAGTCAGGAGTTCAGTTTTATGTCCTCCGAATTCTAGGCCAATGTCAAACACCTGTTTTTCCTTAATGAAGGACAATTTGACTCATATGCTTCACCTTTTTCAGTCTTCCCATTGTTCTGCCTTTGAACTTTCCATTACTAGCAACTGGGGAGAAGCAGAGTTCTGTCTTAGTGACTCATTTACCTCTTTGCACTTTGAGTTTCTCCCCTGTAAAATCATCTCCAAGTCTTCTTCTAGCTATAACATTCTATGACTTGGTCACATTGTTGAAAGCCCATGCACTCTTTACTTTTGTAAAACTCCCTTGCCTTTGCCCTTGCTATGACAAAGTGCACTGTTCTAAAGCTTGAGCTGTGGTAGGTGTGTTCTTGGCATCCACTGTACCAAACTACAAATCCATTGGCTCTATTTGCTCCATATGGTGCTATGCTGCTATTCTTTGAAGAGAGCAGTGAGTTTGTTGGGTGGGTTTATACCATTATCTGTGATACCAGCATGATGGAGAAACATGCTCCAAGGTCCAAGCAACTGACTGCAGTACACACTTTTCCATCTTGTCTGGCACTAGGGCACCTACATGAAAAGCATTCCATTTAATTACACATCAGCAATGATTTAGGGCTTAGAAATGAACTTGGTAAGAGGTTTATGTTTTGTACATTAGAAAAATTTAGGAAACAGCAGGTACCCAGTCATTAGTAGGACACAAGTTTAACAGGCTTCCATCTAAGGGGCTAGAGAGATAGGTAGCACTGGCTGCTCTTCCAGAGGACCTGGGTTCAGTTCCTAGCACTCACCTGGCAGTTAATAACCAACTGTAACTCCACTCCTGGTGATTTTATGCCCTCTTCTGGCTTCTGTGGGTATTACATACGTGTAGGCAAAACACACACGGATGTGATATAAATATAGCCTCTTGACTGAGGTATGCAGTAGGCTTTGACAATCAGAAAATAAAACTCCACTGAAAAGTATTTAAGGCAGACACACAGTGAATTTTAATGTTTTCAACATTGCTGCCTACCTAATAAAAGTGAACTAGGCTGTGTGAACTTAATGTAATTTTCTCTGAGTTTCAGTTATCCCTTTCTTAATATCACCAGAATAAAACATATCTCTTATATAACTTCACTGTACTAATTTGTGGGTAACTAGTGGATTTAGCCCTCGTCATCTATTCCAAAAGCACTCTCTAACTGACTAAGGAAAATATCGTTAAAGGTGCCAACATTTTATGGTAAAACTGGATGAAATATTCCTGTTTCAAACACTTAATCCCTACTGAAATTTGTTTGCAGGAACTGTTATAATGCTAACTCTGGAAATGGATATAAAACATCAAATAGTTATATATTGTTGATAAATTGCAACAATGAATTTTTTAATTCTAATGGTAAGCAAGTTAATTGGTCATGCAAGAGAAAACTACCTTAACTATTTTTAAATGACTTTTCTCTTCTTTTACCTTTTTGCTCCACCTTTCCAGTAGAGAGCTAAGAAGCGATCAAGTTTAATGAAGTGTTCTTTTTGAATCCTGATGTATTAATTATATTCACTCAATAATATAAAGGTTAGGGGCCAGGGTGATGATTCAGTCAGTAAACTTGTTGTGGATGCCTGAGGACTTGAGTTTAGATGCCCGGTATCCATGTAAAAAGCTGGGTGCTGTGGTCTATTTCTGTAACCCTAGTGCAGGTCCCTAGAGCTCACTGGCATACAATCTAGCCAACTCAGTGATCGCCAAGTTCAGTGAGAGACCTTTTCTTGAAAACTAAGGTGGAAAGCAACAAAGGAAGATACTCTGTGTTGAACTCTGGTCTCTACACACATGTGTACACATATTTGCACACACAAGTGCACATATACACAAACACATATAAACATACTCAATGAACATAAACATTAGCTATTACTCTCGAATACAATGTAAAGCATGGATAAAACTCACGACACCCTACTCATAAGAGAGGTTATATTATTTAGCCCAGAAGAAGGTTATATTACTTCTCCATGTTCATGAAACACAGAAAAAAACTATAGAAATCCCAAACTAGAGCTTACCACCAACATCATGAAAGTAATCCAGTTAAATGTATATTAAGCCCCATTTAGTGCATGCATTCTCAGTGGGTCCAATATGACTTCTGGGGGGTGGGGGTGGGTCAAAAATTTGTGTTTGGTGGGACCAGCAAAACAATCTTAGATGTTAGAATTATTTTTGGCCTTCCAAAGGTCAGTATACTCTGATAAAATATTCCTTGTCTTTAATTTCTCCTTTGAAATCAAAGGCACTTTCCCCCTTTGTAATAATGTGAAAAAGTAAAAACCATGACTAAAATAGAATAAAAGTCAATTTTGCCACTCTGTTTTATTTCCTCTCAAAATCAGAGGTGACTTTCATTTTTATCCAAATATCTGTTTACAATTCAATGTGCTTTCTGTATTTCCCTTCTTAGCTCTTCTCTGATTTTCTGTGCATTGTTTCCCTTTGAGACACTCTCTGATGGCTGGTGTGAACATCTTTACTCTGCTATTGATCTCGAAATGTTACCAGTTGCTGAGCGTTGGACCTCTGTCATCACAACAAAAGCAGCTGATGTGATGCAGTCTTAAGTCACAGCACTCGCTAAGGCAAAGGCTGACCGCTGCATCTATCCCCAGCTCCTCCAAATGTGGTGAAATGATAGCGAGAGGCAACACAAACAGGAATAGGTTGATTAACAATATTTCATGTTAGGTTATCACTTGGCAAGTTAACTAATGCACTCACAATGCTAAAGTATTATACTACTCAAAACAGAGAAAGTAGAGGAGGTATTCTACATCTATTCTTTAATGTTTGATCAATATGAAAGGACATGAAATCACACAGAGAGCAGACTTATTAAGGGTGCTTGTGACGGCTTCTGTCATAATTCACAACCCTTCAGAATAGCCATTGCCCTCATTTTGTCAAATTTTACCAAAGTAAATCATATAATTATCTATCTCTTTGTTTTAAATATTTTCCCTTGGCAAAATTCTTTATATAATAATGTATAATAATGTATCTTTATGTAATAATTCTTTATATAATTCATGTGAATGGATTGCTGTTTTCCTCAACACATGTGTCCCTCAATTTAAATTTAAATTTGAAGGGAGAAACCCTTCAGAGGACAAGAATATTGGGTTAGGAATCTGGAGATAAACATTTCTGGTTCATTATTTAAAATATTTTCTGATCTGTTGTTAACTCAGTTGTGACTGAGTTTGACTAAGTTCTCTCTCTCTCTCTCTCTCTCTCTCTCTCTCTTTCTCTCTCTCTTTCTGGCTTTTTGAGACAGGGTCTCCCTGTAGCCCCAGCTGCCATGGAACTTGCTATGCAGACCAGAGTAACCTCAATCTCACAGAGATCCTCCTGCCCCTGCTACCTGATTGCTGGGACTAAAGGGTATACCACCACATGTTGCTGTCATGTCATATATTTTAAAACAATATATAACTAATAAAAGGTGAAATTGGACAATCCCCACACAGCCAAAATAAAAAGCATTGCAAGAGTGAGCTTTGATGTACTCCACCAGCTCAAATCTCAACCACACGCTCATGAGAAGGCTAACTCTTGGATCAATGTAGTATCCTGATTATGCTGGTAAGATTGGTAGTTTATGCTTGAATATAATAAAATGTAAGAACACATGCTTTGGAAAAAGTAAAATGTTTTTATTGTTCCCACCCATGAAAGAAAACTTTCCTAGATGATAGCATCCTACTATTTTCCACATTAGAGAACAAAGGAGGAAAAACCCAGATCATAGAAAGATTACGTGCAACCTGCCATCATGATTAAATTCTCTTTGCAAATCTAAAGCAAAATTTAGGAGGAATATGCTTTAAAGAGAGTAGCAGACCCTGACCTGAGGCTTACATGATTATCTCCCTCTAAAGACCAGGAAGCTCCTTTGATGACATCTATTAAAGTAAACAAAAAAGGGCACTGGCATCATTTAAAGAGAGGGAAACACTGATTTGATGAAGTGCTGGGTTATATATGTAACAATACAAAACAAAGGTAATAAAGGGAAAAATGGCTATGCATGTAAATAGGTCTTCACATTCAAGTATAGCATCACTCTCAGAATGGGTCAGAGAAAATGTTTTGTTCCCTTATGATCTGGTTTGTTACATTTCCTGAGACTTAGTGTTGACCTCACCTAATAGTGATAAAGCTTGAAACTACCAACTTCTAAATTATGGCCTTGGGGCTTTCTTAAACTTATAAGAATTTATACACAATGTTTTTGAAAAGCAGTGCTTAGGAAAACCCAACTTTGTAACTTCTTGTGCAGTTTAGGACATTATGTGTAAACAAATTCTTCCTAGGAATTGAGATAAATTTTGGGGGAAATGTAAATGTTTTGAATATCAACTTAATGTGCCATAAGGATCCATATGAATTGTGCATACAGTCTACTGACTCAAGAAATTTGTAGTGTTAGGATCTTCTTAATGTCAACACTTTTGACTCTGTAAAAGGAATTTTAGGCAACTTTGAACACATAAAATCTTTGAAATTAGTGAAATTCCAGCCTGGTGTTTTCTTTACCTATTTGCACATTTGTGAAGGAAACATTTATATTTATATAAATTAAATTGGAAGTATTGTTTTCTAAACAAAATATTTATTTCAGGGGAAAGTATAAATGATGACTGGTGGATAAAAGGACTTGAAAACTTAGACTTAATATAATTTAAGGAAAATTCATGATTCCAGGTATAATTTAAGGAAAATTCATGATTACAGGGTTAGTGCCATTCATAGAAGATCCTGTTTCTTCTGAACTAGACTTTTTTTTTCTTTGACTTTCAGGGATACTTCTGTTTTGCTACTATGGAGAAAGTAACAAAAATTCTGTCTGGAACATTTTCAATTTTTTTTTCTATCTCTAAGAAAGTAATTGTAACTGCAGCAACAAAACAAACTCCTATGAAAATAATTTGAAAATTGTAATAATTTCCCTGATGTGGTATTACTGATATCTATTAACTTTCCCAAATGGACATTTCTGTTGTCAGCCTAAACTGCTGTTCAGCAGATCCAGAATATTTATCCCACATTCCAATACAGTAACACAAATGCTATCACTTAGACCACAGGTAACACCGATGCTTTTATGTTCACGTTGGTATTGCCTCTTAAACAATGTTGCCTTTTCAGTCTGTACTCATGAAGTTCACTTAAAATGTCCTATGGCTCATAATAACTTTCAGAAAAAGCCTTAAGTTGTCTAACAGCAGCAGAAGATGTTCCATATAGGAAGTCCACAGAAGAGATGCTAAGTGGCTCTGTCTTCAGGTCACTGGTCTCTATGCCCACCACATTGCAAGCTCAGATCCTCTTCCCTTGCCTGTGGATCCTCCTGTTTCTTACTTTTATTTTTTAACATTTGTCTATACAGCCCTCCCTCCTGTCACTCTATGCATGTATAATCCCTGTCTGTTCTCTCTTCCTGCATAATGGCCCAGCCTTTCTGAGGTAGCTATGGTCCCCAGTGTGATCCTTTACTAAAATGGGGCCTGAATGAAGATGGAACACAAATTATCTGGAAGCAAAAGAAAACTAGGCATTTGAAAATAACCCAGAAAGGAATGAATAATGAACCAGAGTGTCCTCAATGAATTACTCTAGAGAGAATTCTTTGTACACACACACACACACACACGCACGCACACACGTATGCACGCATACACACACATACAGAGAGAGAGACAGAGATGAGACAGACACACACAGACTGAGGCATACACAAAGACAGAGAGAGACATAGAGAAACAGAGAGAGAGAGAGAGGAGGAGAGATAGAGAGACACAGAGACAGAGAGAAACACAACACTCAGACTGACAGAGAGACAGACATATACACACACAGAACACAGAGATAGAGACAGACACAGAGAGTGAGAGATTGCTCAAAATGGACACCAAGGAAAAACTCGAAGCGAATCTTACTAGAAAGCCTGCCTAGGGCTTGTCAGGACAGAGAGTTGACGCTCGTAGCTCTCTAGATATGAACAGAAACAAATAGATTTTATGACTAACGGTTATGCCTTCAAACAAGCTGTTTTGGAATACAAGGTACTTTGAGGAGTTGATGTCTGTTCATAATTCATGTTCATTGTTCCTCTAAGTAAAATATGTGTTTCCCTTTAGTTATTCTGTGAGGAATTGTACCTTAAAGGCAAGAGGACATTTTTGATAATGCACATCTTAAGACTTTTCATTAAAGTACCAAATTTAAATTCTACCTTTTTGTGCACTCTGACATTTTTTTGTCTGGCATTTTCATTAATTTTGCGACATACATAAATGTAGCTGAAATGTTAACTGATCAATACTTTGTCTCTCTCATGTAGCACTAGCGCTCCATTCCCCAAGGACCACACAGCAGAACAGAAATTAAATGTGTAAAATATCAAATGTTAATGTTAAACACAGTGGCACTTACTGTATAATGACAGAAAAGGCTAAAACAATTCCAAATGGACAGATGGTACCACAAATTATCTACAATCACATTTAAAGATTAAAGTTTGTCCTGTAAAACAATTCTTTGACGCACACTGAAGTGTGTCCTTTTACTGATAGCTCAGTTGTCCAATTATTTTTGTGCTCATTACAGTGAGAAATGACAGCACTGAAGAGAGAGACTGTGCACTTGCTCTCGCTCTCTCTTTTTCTTTCTCCATTTTACACCCACTGACATCCACAAGAACACAAATGTCTGGTCAAGAGCCTGATGAAAATTAGCCCAATTTATGACATTTCCAGGTCCTTTCCAAGGACGAGCAGTGGCTTCTCACTGCACACAGGAGCGTTCGCTCTCAGACAAACAATATTCATCACAGAATTTAAAGATCTAATTCATAGACTCAAAAACAGGGCCATTCCCCAAATATGCTTGCTTTTCTTTTGCCATGCCCTGCCCAGCAGATTTCAGCCTAAACTGTCATGGGCTGCCTGCGAACTCTCCCACAGGACACAGGTAGTACTGTGGAGGCTGCAATCACTCTGCCCATTTCTACAATCACTGATTCTGAGATGGAAAAATGATTGCTTTTCCAATTTGACTTCATTATTCTGTGTTTATTTTTGAAGAATAAATTAGAAAAGAAAACCCAAATAAAATAGAAAAAAATCATTTAAACATTGTAAAGTTCCTGATCTGGACCTAAAAACGAAGCCACAAAATGATTCAAATGCATCTTCTCCATGAGGCGGCTGCTGTTTGGAAAAATTGGACCAAATGGAACCAGTATTGTAATGATAGACCCATGCTCCAGCAACAGGGCATGATGGGGGCAATGTGTCTATAACAACGGGTGTTGTTCATACTAACCACTGGAAATCAGTTCTTTCCAATAAACTGGCCTAAAAATGCTCTCATTACGCAATAACAATTTTGAAGCATTTCATTTTTAAATACCTCATTTAATATCTATAAGGGATAAAAATCATAAAAAAGATTTTTTCTGAATTATGATATTAAAATTATAAGGTATATATTTAAAAGGCTCCTGTAGAAAAGAAAATATATTCTGTGGCATAGGGCAAGTACTTGACTTTTCTGTGCCTCAGTTTCTTCCTCTGTATACCAGGAAAATAATAGTATCTAACTTATGAAATTGTTGGAAATATTAAATTAATCAACATAAGAGAATTTCTATGTATATATGTGAAA
>NW_008334442.1:341204-366684 GCF_000622305.1 Nannospalax galili | reverse complement strand
TATGTATTCATATGTGAAAAATTTGGCATATAGGAAGTATCTAATAAATATTAATTCTTGTTTACATATGAATCTTTTTATGTCAAAATTCAATTCATGGTTAAGTAGATTATTGATAAGGAATTATGAAATAGTTTAGAGTTCATATGGAAACTAGAGAAAATTGCTACCACATTATTAATCTGTTCCAATTATGACTTAATAACCAGCTCTACTATAGCAGACCTTGATTTATCTGGTGTCATTAACAATGAGTTTCCCCATATAACAAAAAAAATTCAGATTGGGAGATTGGCTTATTGATTGGTCAATTGATTTAGTTAGCTGTTAGACTGGGAGAGTCCTAAGTACTAGGTCCTCTGCAGGCAATGAGGAGTGCAGCATAAAGGCAGAGGGGTTCCTAGTCCAGTGGAACTCCAAGTTCAAGTTGAAATAAAGGAACTTTGGTTTTGTAATTCATTAATTCAATCACATTCAATAAAACATAATGTAATTGTCTTTTCTCCAATAAAATGGTTAATATTATTGCCTTTTCACAAAAATACTCTTAATGTGCTTTCACACTGTGGTATGTGGCCCCTTGTTTCATGTTGGCCTTTTCACTATTTTTATCATGCTCTCTTTCCTTTCTATGCAAACCTCTTGCATTCAGCTCCTGTCTCATAGGACTGAATCTGTTATAAACTGGCTACCAGCTAAGGGGATATTATTATATTCTCCAATGGTTTGCTTCCTTCCAGTGAAATCAATGGAAGTAATACTATATGCATAAAGCCAAGTTTCTCAGAATTCTAGTGGCTTTTTTTGAATCAGGAAGAGATTCTGAAAATGGGCTGCCATCTTGAATTCATTTTACAAATGGCTGCTGGAAACTACAAAAAGTTATATATAGTACATTGTGATGCTAAACAATCCACAGTGAATGTCCCTTAATAAATGATATGTTTTTTATGTTTTCAAGTTTCACAAACAGCTCTTGGAGAGTGACTTTAGAAGGAGTGAATCAAAATATCAGCTGACCTTTGCAGTAGAATTTTATTGTTATTGTAAGACCTCATAGAACCTGAAGAATTTATATAAAATATACAAAGAAATTCCATATCATTTTTTCTTAATATGAAAATGCTTCTAAGCCAGAGAAAAATCAGAATACCTCTAATATATTTGTTATATGAAAGAGATACTACAAAGTATTGACAGATTTTTTTTTTTTAAGTAAATGATGATGGCAGTCACTCCCTTTAAGGACATAACAACATGCCTATGGGAATCAGGCTGCCCAAATTTCTGGTACCTTACAACACAAAGGGGCATCTACATTCTTTGTTCATGTGCTTAGACATTAATGAAAGTCCCATACAAGGCCTGAGAGGATGACAGAGTTTAAAGCACTAAACAGATGTGCATACATTCATTTGAACGGTAATCATAGAGTGTTGATTTGCTATTATAGTTAAGCTTTTCTTGTATGTCCTCAAAATTAGTTACATTTTGCAAAACTGGAAATTGCAATGAAGTGTAAGTTTCTTATAATCTAATAAATAAGAAAATAAAATAAAGAATTTTAAAAGAGAGACTCCACTTCAACTTCAACTCAAATACCGAATAAGCAAAAATAATATGAGTGTAGAAATTCCCAGCTGATGCTGAGGGGAAGCACCTTTCCGGATTTCTCTGGCTCTGCCACACTTGGTTTCATCAGCAGTTTTTATTTTAAAGCCAGAGTAAAAGATACAAGATGAACCTTGTTAGAAGACTATGTGGGTCGATCACATTCTCACTTGTGACTTTTTAAAAATTGGAAACCTCAACTATCATCAAACATCTCACATCCTCTTCTGTTTGATCCACATATTAAAGCATTACAACCAACATTCTACTGCCAGTGGTGCTCATATTTTGACAAAACACTATTAGAATGAATAAAATCAAAGTGAGGATGGTCAAGACAGTCACCATTGTCGTTCTTCACACTGAGGAATTTTTTTGGCTCTCCTACTGGGATCTAAAATTGTGCAATATGCAAAATTTTACTTTTTAAGTGTTACAGAGAAAATTATACTTTGGCTGAGATGTCTTGCATTCCGGAAATCTGAGGAATATATTCTTGGATTCAGACCTTGAACAATCCATCGGGTCTCTGCCCACAGCAAATCTGTCCAGTCAAGTCTTAAAATAGGAGTTTTAAAATGACTCTATCAACATAACTGTTACTATAGTCACAGAAACATGGAGCTATGATTACTGAATTTAATGAGTAACAATGGAAGAGTAACACAGGATGATCATACCACAAAAGCAGCAAGACTCCTTGGGGGTGACTCCCACTCAAAGCAACTGTTAAGGTAATATGCAGCACTTACGAGCACCATGACACAATGTTTCGTTCTGATGAAGTTTCTTAGTAGTAGCTGTAAAGAAAATGAACTTATTATTAAAATTTACAAGACTGAAAGCAATCAAAAATACTGTAAAAATCTTCTAGCTTACTGTGATTTAGAAAGGGTTGAGAAAGGTAATCAAGTCTCAAAGGCATACGTTCTCAAAGACACAATTTCTCAAAGAAATTTGGTTCACAAGCTAAAGAAAAGTATTTAGGGAGTGGAAAGAACTGACTTATAAGAACAATTTCTAAGCTAAATATATTTTTAAAAATTAAGTCTTCATGGTACTATTGCTCACAAAAATCTCCTATTTATACACTTGGATCCTTTTTAAATTTTGAACTCTAATCTTTTCTTGTGTCTTAAAGATTAATTAAATATTTTAATTTCAAGACATTTAAAAGTGAGCTGAATACCTTGGAATGCTTTCATTCAGAATCAGAGGAAAGTCATCTAATATTTTTTATTATAGAAAGTACAATGTTATTAACATTTAGTAAGATGCCTGCTCTGTTCATAAAAATTCTCTCTCAGCACACATTAAATCTAACATATATTTTCTCATTATTTCTTACAATTTTAGAGCTAGGAAAAGTTCATAGTAAGCAAGTATGTTATAAAATCTTTTATTACAAAAGTATACAAGAAGTAATACAATTTAAATTTAAAGCAAAAAAAAAAAAACTATGCATAACTTCGATAGTAAAAAGAAGACCCCCATGAACTAGATCATGGTTCACAAAATTAAGTACAGATTACAGATAGGTAAAATAATTGTACGTCTGCAGGTTAATATTTTGTTATTTCAAATACATTTCATTGTACGTCTGCAGGTTAATATTTTGTTATTTCAAATACATTTCAATACTGATCTTGTATTTTAAAGAAACAGCTACATAAAATTTACTGATCCAGATGTCGAAAAGTATATATGTACAAATATAGATGTTTATAGATGCACATATATACATACCAGTTCTAACATGTTGGTAAAACTGAAATTCCATTCAGGCAAAAAGTCTCCTATATGTTTTCCTTCTTGACTCCTATCACTTTTCTTAAAGAACAATTTTTATTATTATTTATCTATAATTGTGGAGAAATGCAATCTGTATTTCTTTTTAGATAGAGATTTCATTTTTAACACACACAATGTTTTAAACACAGGAAAGTTCTATTATTATTGTGAATTTCTAAAAGAGTAAAATAAAAATATTTTCAGGTTTCTAATGACACAGAAAATTACCAAATATATACAATAGGCTTAGTAAGTTTTATTATAATAATTATATTTTGTTTTAGCTTTGTAAATTGTATTAAACATTTTTTTAAAAGGGCAGGTGGTGCTTTTTCTTAACTTGATATCAAAGCAAATTTAAAATTGTGATTGATAGATATCACACTTAATTTAAAATCTTTATAACAGAAAAGTCAGATTCCCTTATATTTCTGTTTGGTTTTTGAGCAAAATATGTCAATGAAAGTTCACTTCTAACAGATCGCAGTTAAAATCTAATTAACAAGGTTTCTCTTAGAAGATGGAGCCCCCTCACTGGATTAGAGGAAAGGGCTTTATTTGCTTAGGCACACACCTGCATCATACCTGTGGGTGGTCTGTACATATATTTGAACCTCAGGCTTTGGCGTTCTCACTTACATACTCCATGACAATCAAATTGTATTTCATGCTCAAAATGACCATTCTCTGGCTAACGCTCGACAACATAGCCACTAGACACTACACCTACAGTATCCTCTTTCCATTCTGACTACTCCCATCTAATTTATCAGTTTGGTTTTGTCCTTGTTTGTTCTTTTCAAGAAAGGAAGAGAGAAAAAGAAAGGAGGAAAAAAAGCCATTTTCAATATGTAGATGATCAAAAATTCCATCGTCTTTCCCCCCTCCAGACCTCCAAGATTTATTTGAATTTACTCAGATGTTTTAAAGATACAATCAGGTCTTCCCAGAGGGATTAATCTTTCCTTGTTTTTACCTGTTTAGAGAGTCTGTTTTCCTCTTCAATGTACTTCTGTTCTTTGGGTATTAATGTTCGTAAGCTGGCTTTCACCTATATATCAACATATGTGTCTGTTATGGATTCATATATTACAAATGTTTACAAGTTTTTCAGGCAGTTCAATTTGCAATAATTTCTAAAGTTTCAAAGTCCTGGCTGCTGTGCTCATAAAATATAAATGTATACAGTTGCATATGCATGCACTTCCCTCTCTCAAGCAGGCAGGCAGCGGCCAGCACACCCGCAGCAGCAGTCACCCACTATAACAGAAAGTGTGGGTGTGCCAGGCAGTGGCAGAAGCGTATTCTCCAGGATACATCAAGGTTTAGAGAAAATGAGGAATGACAGAAATTCTCTACAAATCAGGAACAAAAGCTTTCATGAAAACTGAACTCTTTAGCAGTACAAAAAAGCCAAAGTTAAGACTTACAGCATTAAAAATCACATCTATTTCAAGATAGATGACCCCCTTTGTTGGCCCTGTCAGCTGCTTGTTTTTCAAGACGTAGGCTTTCTGTTCACCATTTTGAATCTGCGGGAAAAGGACATGACAGCCGTCTGTCTCGCAGTCTCCACTGAATACACTCCCTCAGTGACCTTTGACCCCCAGCTGCTGAAACTGACAGAGAACCCAAAACAACTGTGGCAATTCTGACAAGTACCTGTTCATTACCAGGATCAAGTCTGTCAGGAAAAATTAACTATCATGGGATTCAACATGGCCGTGAATTGAGTATGTTAAAATTTTTAGTGTTCTTATTACAGACCTTGGTTGAGAAATGACAGACATAGAGCTGAGTTGTTTTTTTTTTTTTTTTTTCCTTGAGCAAAAGCAACACAGAACAGTGTGTCAGGTGGATAAAACTTACAGACAGCAACGGTATAGCAACTTTGCCCAGAAAGTCAGCACTTCGATCACGGTCTTCATCGTACACTGTCACCTCAAGAACTGAATGGATATCTTTAACATTGCTGCACAATAAACATACAGAAGAAAAAAAGATTCCATCAGTAGGAAGCAAGAGCTAGAATGTTTTTGAAATTTTAAAGTGCTAGCTGATTTTGTGTGTATACAAAATCATTTGCATACACATATATACAGGGTAGTTTGGTAGTTGACAGAATTTCCCATAATGCACTCTACATGACTCCAGGGAGGGCCTTATTATCTGGAACTTTGAAGACTATTGTAGCTTCAAGTTATATTTTTAATGAAGTATCATTTTCTATCTGGGTGGTTACTGTGTTAAGAAGTTACTGAAAACATTTTGTAAGTAGCCCTGGCAATCTTCAGGCTTCCCTGTCTTCTCAGTATAAATCATATAGTCTTGTAACCTTCACTTAAAACATTCCCAGACTTGATATCAGCAAAAATCACTGTACAAGTTTTTTGTAATAATACAATATCTCTTTGGTTAAAAGCAATCACTGAGTTTCTGTTAGAGTTATATAATAAAAATGAGCAAACACAAAAAGCAGAATGGAGAAAATGTAACATTTATAACTATTGTACCACCCTCAGATTTAGAAATCAAGTAATGTT
This sequence comes from Nannospalax galili, assembly GCF_000622305.1. Lineage (NCBI taxonomy): Eukaryota > Metazoa > Chordata > Mammalia > Rodentia > Spalacidae > Nannospalax > Nannospalax galili. Next base: position 360,739 of record NW_008334442.1, on the reverse strand, counting down.
CCATTAAATTCCAAAAACAATGTATGATAATAAAAGACTGTGAGTTCCCCATATTTTTGTTTCTAGAAAAATAAATGCAAATTGTTGACAGCGTTTATTCTTTGATCAAATTGTTTACCAAGAAAACATGAATTAAGAGAAAACAAAAAAATGAATATATTCATTACTGAAAAACCGTAACCACATGTGAGAAGAGGCTGTATCAGGGCACAATCAATTAATCGCTTTGATAATAATCAAACCTATTCATTCAATTATGCATTCTAGAGAAAAACACTCTCCACAACCTTTTTAGGAGTGCAAGCCTCCTGACTAGGCTTTCATCTTTTATAAAAATGTGGAATTCCTTAAAAATAAATTGGTCAGATAATTAAAGCTGATTAGTTACTGGCTCTTAAGCACAGACATTATAAGGGATTAATGAGGAATTTAGCAGTTTTTCATGTTCAAAAAAATAAAACTATGTTAGACAACTGTTAAGTAGTTCTGTTTAGAGAATTTTCTTTGTTGGATGCATTTTCTAAAGCCCAGCCTTTATAAAGGGAACTTTGGAGACACTATAGTGTCTCATCTACGGCTTTTACAGTGCTTGACTGAAAAGATTTACAAACTTTTTGAAACAAAAGGAAAATTAACTCAAAGCCTGTTTTGAAACCTAGGACAATAGTTAATATTCTTATTGTGCTAAAATGAAACAACCCCAAACTAAAGCATCTGCCGATTCCGGACTGGATTGTTTGCTGATTTCAGTAATGGAACAAATAGAGCTTTGTCCTCCTTGGTGTCAATGCGATTGGAAAGAATTTCAATAGAAAGTATGAAAAGAAGAAGCAGTGTGGAGACTCGGTGATGGGAGCAAATCCTTAGTCAGGCCACATAAAATGAACAGTAAAAACGTCTTTGAAAACAAAGAGAAATGGCATACTCCTTTCCCCAGGATTCACTCTCAGGAAGGTAGGGAGTTATGAAGTCCATGGCTATTAGCAAAGGTAGGGCATGAGTTATGAATCAGTGAAGAATAAAAACACAGAGACAGATACACACACGGACAGAAAAACAAACACAGAGACACATAGAAACTCACAAACACAGAGAGACATACACACACACACACACACACACACACACACAGATAGAAACACAGGCACACACAGAGACACTCACACACATATACAGGCATAGAGATACACGGACAGTCTCTCTCTCTCTGTCTCTCTCTCTGTCTCTCTGTCTCTGTCTCTGAGTGAACTATAATTTCATACCAGTTCTGAAATAAACAAAGGTAATACTACTTACAATGTGAAGACTTTGTTCCATTCAGGATTGAGATTTTTGTAAACAGTGTGTGTTAGTAGCCTGTCGTTGTTCAGTTCTACTACACAAAATGGATCACTTTTTCCTACAAGAGATTTAGGGTCAACATTTTTAGCATATAGCACCAACATTCACAATATCATGATCACAACCATATATTATTTCCAAGAAGTTTCATAGTAGACACAAAGTGAAGTAAAAGTTTAAAAGTTAAAAAAAAAGCTCATCAAACATATAATTGAATTTTAACAATTGTTATGATTTATGGCAATTTAGAACTTGAAACTAAACTGTATAGCTGGAGTTAACAAAACTTAACACTATAGCTGTCAGTTATGAGAATCTGCTGTGTCCACCCCAAATCAATTATTTAGTTCTATTATGACCATTTGAAACATCCTTCATTTTAATCTTCTGTATACATTTCTTGACTTCTCTGATTCACTAGTAATTTATAACAGGGCCTTCTAAATAAGTTTCTTTTGAGAAAATGGCTATATAACAGAATTGTATCATTTTAATCTGACTGTAGTTAAGCTATGTTTTCCTGAGATATCTATGGAATCAAAAGAAGATAAATCAGACCCTCTCAGGCAGAAAAATTCTGCCAATTGAAATTTAACATCAATAATCAATCTGCATGCTAAAGAATAGCACTCTTTGCTGCTCCCTGAAAATAAAGGATTTGGAAGTTATCTGTTCATCCTGGCTCACCACTGCCATAGTCAAATCTCATCCATTCTGCAATTATCTTTTGTGATGTTCTCACTATTTTTGTAATGTCATGTCCTATATTACAAGAACCTATAAAGTCAGAGGCTCCATGGGGCAGCATGAATGATATTAGTGCAGTATGTAATTTGTTTGATACCTTATACAAATGACAATGGAATCAATATTTAGACAAAGCTGTCCAGAGGTCATATCTTTTAAACTGCAATATTGATTTAGACTACATAAGAGGTTAATGTGCATATTATTAACTTTAATGATAAAGAATAATTGTTTTAAATGCATTGTGAATTGTAGCCTCAGTAGTTTACACTTGTGCAAAAGCTTAAATATCATTGAAGACTTTCAATTAAATTTTAATGGGAAGGAATTTATTAGCTACAAGTGACAGATAAGCTATGTGTTCCCACACAGCAGTGTATTCACTTTCCATAGTACAATACTTAAAATGAGCTGTACAAACTTTAACTCACCTTTAATTTATTAATTTTATATTGAAAAAGAGATTTAATATGTGTGTTAGTTCAGTAATCTCATATAACCCAAGATAATTGCATCATTTAACATTATGGTAGTTTTTCCAATTTGGGGTCTTGGGAATAATTTTCAGCAAAGAATGGGGAAATGGAAATCTTTAAGGTCTGGTAAAAAAAAAAAAACCTTTACTACTTGCTTTGTGCTTTTATGAATTCTCATTTTTACTTACCTTCACCACTCTCATTTCTAACTCCTGAACACCATGAAAGTCAGTGTTGAGAATAGTCTGTTCATTAAAATACATTGTAATTGGCTTTACTTGTCATATCAGCAATTTTGTTTTCTTTCAGAGAATTCTGATACCAACACACAAAGACAGGCACAAATAGTTTTTGTAATATATTTATATGTAAATCTCTAAGCAAGATCTTCCCCAATAACCATGCCACATCTTAGTGGTTGGCAGCTTACAAACCAGGAAAAGCTAGGTAATTTGATTATCAAGTCATATATTTAATAAATCTTCATTGTTTTATCACGTTCCAGACTGTGTTTTATACTTTGGAGAAATGTCAATGTATAAAAAATTAAAAATAATCCCTGCCCTCATAGATTTTGCATGGAAGAAGAGACTAAATACCTTCTATTATGTTTCAAGTGATAAATACTATGATGAAACCTAATGATTGTAAAGAGATGGGGAGTACTGGCATGTACACAGAATTTCCCAAAGGGCTGAAAAGGTCTTGGTGGCAAAGTGACACAGAGGAAAAGCAATGAAGGTGGTGAAAGAGTGAGCTGTGGTTTGCCTAAAGAAACAGATCCTGCAAAGGCCCGAGAAGTGGCTGTGCCTGGTGTGCCAGTAATAGCCAGGAAGCCAGAGTGACTGGAGGGATAGATTGGGACTGTGTGTGCTAGATGACAGGGAAGGATAAGGAGAGCTGTGGGCCCCTAAAAGATGTGGCTTTCATTCTGATAGAAGAGGGATGCTTTCGAGGAATGTAAGTTGAGGAACGGCAAAACCCACTTAAAGAATAAGGTGGAGAGGGCAATGGTAAAGGTAGGAAGATGAGTCAGAGCTAGTACAGCAATCCAAGTGGTAGAAAGTGGTTGGATTTTTGGTAAATGTTGAGGGTAGAACCATCACAATTTACCAGTGTCGATAATGAACAGTCTACTATGTCCTGATATTTGAAGATGGAAAACAATTCATTAAACTTTTATTTGGGGTTTTGGGTAGAAAAAGCATTCAACAAGGAGTTTAGTCTATCCCAAGATTCTGGTAAAGAAGAGGGAATAGGAAAGTTTATTCAATTTGTCTTTATCCTTTTTTTAAAAGTTATCTTTTTAAACTTTTAAAAAATTTATTTATTATTTTTATTTTACATTTATGTGTGTATTGCCTGCATGTAGATAAGTGCACCTGTGTTGTGCAATGCCCGTGGAGGTCAAAAGAGGCTATCGGATCCCCTGGGACTGGAGTTACAGACAGTTGTTAGCTGCCGTGTTGGTGCTGGGATTCAAACCCTGGTCTTCTGCAAGAATAACCAGTGTTCTTAACCACTGAGCCATCTCTCCTGCCCCAAAAGTTATCTTTTTAAAGTACAGGAAATAGATGCCAATATCAGGGCTTTAAAAACTGTACTATTTTTCACTAATTTAGAAAGTATCCTTCTGTCACTGTGAGATCAAGGGCAATTATAAACTGCCATCAATTTCAACCAAAATAATAGCAATGTACGGTATCAAATTCTATAAATTCAGCATTGAAAAGCATACACTACAGTTTTATTTTTAAAGAAATAGCTACACATGTTAATGTGCTGATTTGGCTAAATAATGCCTTCAGTGACTGCTTTTCAGATCCTAAATTTTCCGGGCTTGATTATCTGCCACTTAAACAAATAGAAAAAATCAGAGAAACACTAGTGATGGGCCAAACCATTAATTATCTCTTAATTATTCCTTCCTTTCATCCTTTTACCATTCCATTTAGACTCTGTAAAAGGTTTTGCTGCTTGCTCAAGTAGGAGTACCTGAATTGGGTTGACATGGGCTGGAGCTCTGATGGTTATAAAGTGCCTTATATTCTGCAAAAAGCATGTTTTCACTAATACCATGTGGCTAAAAGCTTAAGAAATGAAGACAGGGGGCTGGAGAGATGGCTCAGTGGTTAAGAGCACTGGCTGCTCTTGCAGATAACAAGGGTTCGATTCCCAGCACCCACATGGTAGCTAACAACCAACCATAACTCCAGAACCAGGCCTTTGGACACCCTTCCCTGACCTCTGTGAGCATTACATGACATGGGTGCACTTACATACATGTAGGAAAAACAGTCATACACATTAAAAAATAATAATAATATAAAAGAAATGAAAACAGCAACCAAAGTTGAAATGTATTTTTATTTCTTGTCATTTTTTACCAATCAAAAATCTTAAGGTATAGATTATATAATCTCTTATCTTCTTCATACTCATTATTTGTCATAACACTAAAGCAGGCCCATGATAACCAGTAGGCTGTCCCTTAACCTCTGTCATTTAGGTCACAAAAATGCCTATTCCTTTCCTTCGAAATGTAACAAACTGAAGAATTTGGTTTCCATGGAAGACCGAAATTGCAGCAGTGCAGGGTAAGGGTGGTAGCTGTGATGTCGACTGCTTTAACTGCAGTGACAGCTGGAAGAGAATCTCAGCCTTCCTTGAGAACATGGCAATTTCCAGTGTTGACAATTTTCTGGAGAGAAATAGGAATGCCTTTTGAAGCATTCATTACTTATTGAGTGAAGATTCTGCTCACCCCAGAGTTATAGTATGATTAAGACAGAGTGGAGCTCTCAAGGCACGCACAATTTAGTAGACATTATAGATATGTAAATACACAATTATAATGCAGGCTTGTAAGTACTGTAATAAAGGTAAGTGAACAGTGCAGAGGGAGAATGAGGAGGAAGCATATCATTTTACAACTCCAGGACAGGAAGGAAAAGGGAAGCACAGAGCGTTTCCCAGCGGAAATGACCCTTGTGATCTACAGTGCCTGTACATCTCTGTCACGAGCATTTTTTAAAAATGAAGAAACCACTACATAAAAATGAACCTTAACAAGTTACAATCAGTAATATTTAACTTAAATATATTTGCATATTTGTTTAATATTGTCTTTATAGTATAAAAAGTTGAAAAGCATGACATAACTCATAAACAGGTATTTCAAACTTGTATGCTATTCATAATCTACTTAAATACTGAAAGCCAATTTTCCTTTGATGTTTTAATAGGAAAAAGGATCTCTCATGTGAATTAATACTAGAGATTCTTTTACTACATATTGTAAAATTATATTTGCAACTGATTTTAAAGCACATATGGCATTACTTAACTCTTCTTTTAATCTATTTCACAATAAAAAAAAATCTGGATTGACTCCAATGGGCATCTTTTCTGGAAATTCTACAAAACTGCACCACAGATCAATAGAGTGAGTTGAATGGCTAATTTTCACTCTTGCCCTTGCCCTTGACCTACTGACAAAGAACTGTGGGAAAGTCTGCAGAGCCCCGTGCTCACTTGTTACCTGTTTGTTCAAACTATAGCTTTGGATATTAAAGTCACCCAAATGATACTGAGAGATATTCTTGCTCAAAACAGAATGTTAATCCTGATCCATCAGTGTTTTGCTTTGTCCAAAGTCATTTTACTGCTGACAAGTGGCACAGTTTGCTAGATGTAGTGTGTCACAAAAATGTGGGGGTGGGGAGGACCTAGTGACCACCTCTTTGTTGCCATGTTTTTGAAAGCACAGAAGGCTTTCAGTAGCATGGAAAGAAATTCATATCCATGTGGGTATGGTTATTTGGGACCTACCTTGCACAAATTAAACTCTTTGGTTTAATTTCCTCAGTTGCCACAGTTTGCAAAATATTTTTTTTTAAATTATAATCAAGGATGCCATCTGTCCTTTCTGCAAATGGAATTTCAATCATGACATGTAACAATGTCATAGCTCAGTGAATTCCATAGGGTCTATCAGAACAAAAAGCAACGTGTGTTGAAGACGTCTTCCAATCTTTTCCTTACCACTGGAGATGGGGCTTTGACCTTAGTCTTTCTCATCGACTGACCTAAACATATTTTAAACATCTGATTGGTAGAATTACATTAGCTGACACTTTTCACCAGGTCCCTACAGGACCTCAGTCTCGAACTGAGTAATAATAATAGGGCTTCTCTTTTCTCTCTAAGTCATGAAACAGCTTTTATTGTGGCAGGAAAATTGACACTCTAGAGTCATGGCTATCAACCTATTAGATCTAATATACCTTTTCTCCCTATTAGAGACTTCATAATATTCTTTACTATTGTGTCATAAAAGTGAAGCATACATGATCTTAAAATTTAGCAAAGTACCTAAACTCTATTATAATGGACTTGAATATAGAATGTTATTTACAATGAAATCATACACTGAATTACTAAACAAATATTTATGGAATGTCTACTATGTGCCAGACCCTATGAGCAAAAAAGATTCAATCTGCTGTCCTCTTAATTTGGTGGTAGAGGAGATGAGGAAAAGAGAGTAAATATTAAACGTTATTAATTAGTAGACTGTGTGATATGCCAGAGAGTGATATATGCTACTAAAAAGAGAAAAATAGAGAGTAGAATAAGAAGATCGAAGAGTGTTGGGGGGGCGTATTTATAGATTTAATTCAGTGGGTGGAGTCAGCCTCACTGAAAATGAGGTCTGTGAAGATGAGGTCTAAGCAAAGAACTGGAGGAAGGAGAGAAGTAGCTAAGTGGACATCAGAGAAAAAAGACCCTGAAAGCAGGACTAGCTAGACCAAAAGCTTAATGAGTCAGAGACTGATTCTGGGGCATAGAGAGCAATGGTGTGGTTAGCATAAATCAGAGCAGTAAGGATACCGGATCATAAAGAATACCTGAACAATGTCCAGAGAGCTTAGGTGTGCACCATATAAATTGGCAGCCATTTCCAAGGCTTGAGTAAATCATATGTGTTTCAAGATGCAACTGATATAATTATGATTTTTAAAGTTCATTCAAGACATGGAACGATTTTTATTATATTATATAAGATTGTTCAGTGCTTTGCAAGACACTTAACACCCCAGCTACCAGCTACCAAACACCAGAAGTGCACCCAAATATTTGTGTCAAATAAAAATCCCCTTAAAAATAACAGTCAGGGGGCAACATTATCTTCTTTGATGTTTTATTATTTTTAATTTTGTGTGTATGAGTGCTTTGACTGCATGTATGTAAGTGTACCTGTGTATGCAATGCTCACAGAGGTCAGAAAAGGGAACTGGATCTCTAGGAACTGGAGTTAAGAATGGTTGTTAGACATGAGGATGCTGGGAGCTGAACCCAGGTCATCTTCAAGAGAAGTTAGTGCTCTTAACCACTGAGCAATCTCTTCAGCCCCACTCCCACCCCAACATTACCTGCTTATCAGTAGAGAATCAGGGCCCTTTAGTAACATTTTTAAGTACATTTTGGCTATAGAAATTATCAAAAAGTTATTGAGGATTTCAAAAGGTTTTACATGTAGCATAACTATTAAAATTATCATTCTAGAAATTTAGAAATAATCCACTAAAATTAATAATAAAAGGAATAACATTGAAATGTTATTAATTCACTGTGAATGACAATAAAATTCTACAGGATGTAGATGTGATCAACATGTAGAGCAAACAAACATTCTGTAGCCTTTGGAAAATTGTATCATGTAATTATGAGAGAATGAAAGTAAAAGCCAAGTGACATATTAACATTACTATAAAAATAGTTTTGACCTCACAGATTTCTGAAAGCATCTTGGAGGATCTTAACAGATGCCTGGACTACACTTTGAAAACAATAACTAAGAGAAATAGAGATCTATATTTATATCATTCTTTTATCTCCCTTGGAATCTAGAACTAGATTCACAGTATTTATAGGGTTTCATGCAACTAGATATGTTCTTGAGTCCTAGAACTAAACCATCATGATATACACCAGAAGGTTGAAATTTATGACAAATGAATGGGAAGTGAAATGATACATTGGAGGAATAGGAAGAAATAGGAACAGAAAGAATAGGAAGACTATGGTACTTATAAGATGACAAGAAGCCATGGAAAATTATACCTGAGCACTTAAGAGCTTAAATTACATGGAAAAATTCACTTTAATATAAAATAATATACAAATTGTTTTATTATATAAGTATAGTCAAACGGGGAGAAAACTGCTTATACGCAGAAAAGACATCTGGGTACAGCATGGTAGAAAGAGAACTGACTTACAGGGCATGAGACCAGGTTGAGAAATTGCAATTCAATTTAATACTATTTAGTTATGTGGTTAAATAGAACTAACTCAGAATTAACAAGCACATAAACATGTATGACATTTCTACTTTATAATAAATAAGGCTGTTTTTTTAATATTTTATTATTTTTATTTTATGTGTATGAATATATTGTCTGCATGAACGTAAATGTACCCATGCCATTCGCTGCCATGTGGGTAGTAAGAATCATACCCTGGTCTTCTGTAACATCAGCCAGTGCTCTTAACTGCTGAGCCATCTCTCTAGCCCCAAGATTAAAGTTTAAAAAATATATATATTATTATTATTTTTCTTTTATGTGTATGAGTGTATCACCTGTATGTATATAAATGTACCTGTGTCATGCAATGCCTGTGGAGGCCAGAAGAGTTGCATTGAATCCCCTGGAACTGGAGTTTCAGATGACTGTTAGCTACCATGTGGGTGCCTGGTCCTCTGCAATAGTAGTCAGTTCTCTTAACCAATGAGCTGTCTTTCCAGTTTCCAAGACTCAAGTTTTAAAGAAATACACTATATATGATTATATACACAATCAAAGAAACAATTGAAAATTATCATTTGTCAAGTCTTTGCCTTTAGAATATCTTTGGTCCATTTTTCTTTTCTAATGAATATCTCATTCAGAACTCTGTTCAGCTAATTACCTACTACCGTATCTCAGAATCTGAAGGTTTCAAAAGAATTCTTAAGGACAAGTTGCAAAGCTCATGTAGGTAACCAAGTGGTCATTCCAACTCTGCCTCAGCAGTTGGGATGGGAAATGGTTGGGAAATTTCCTTCTCCATTGTAATTTTCTTATTCATTTAGCAATTATAATTTTTAGAAAATATTTATTTATATTGTGCATAAAGTTGTATATAATATTAAGTGAGGTCACCCAATCTCAGAAAGTAAAAACATGTTTTCCCTCACATGCTGTTCCTGGCTTTTAATGTACACATATGTAAACAAATGCACGTGTGAGTATAATATAATATCTAGAATTGAGAACAAGAAAGGGTAACAAGAAAATGAGTACATCTTTGGCTTTTGTTTCCCATGATAGATGTGTGTATTCAACTATTTGCATACTGAAGTAGCAAGAATCATTTCCTTATTCCATGAGTCCAATTAGTGTTGTCTCTTTTGGGCAGTGATTGTGAGAGTTGGGTTTTCTTTTCAATTCCAGAGACCAGTAGTGCAATAAGAATTGGACACAACTGGACTAAGCAATAAGACTGGAAAATTTAAAATATATTTGTTGGATATGCTGAATAAAATAATACCATATTTCTTGGTAACTACTTTTTATTTTGTTATAAGTTTTCTAATTTGCTAATAAAACTTTAAAGAATTATATATGTATTACTCATACTTTCAGTTTGATTTATCTTCTGTAATAATTTTGAAATATAACCAAAATGATAGGTGTATAATGAGAGTGCAGTCTCTGTTGGACAGCATGTAATCAATGTTCACAATCTGCCCTTTTTAAAAAAATATTTTATTTGTTATTATTTTTATTTTATGTGTATGAGTGCATTGCCTGTATGTATGTGAGTGCATCTGTGTTGTGCAATGTCTGTAGAGGTCAGAATAGGGCATCAGATCCCTTGGAACTGGAGTTGAGATGCTTGTTAGATGCCAGTACTTGTAATTGCTGAGCCTCTTTCCAGCCCCACAACCTGCCCTTCTGTGCTGGATATCGTGGCAGGCTGCTTGAACATCTATCTAAGCACCTTATAGAATTTCTTCCTGAACTACAGAGAGGTCAAGAAGCCCTGAATGACATTTCTAGATTCTCTTGCAGCTAAGGATGTGTATATGATTTAGGTTGCATGAATCAGGTATACTTGCCTAAAAGTTGATACTGGGATTCAGCTAACTGTGAACATGTAGAATTCATTTTGCTGTTGCAGATGAATTCTGTATTATTACCAAAGTTCCTTCTCAACTTGCCAATATAGCAGGAAAAATTACTTCTCATTGTTCTATGAGGCATTAATGCTAATCTCTGGAGAATGAGAAAGTTCTTAGGCCCTTTCTGTCCCCAAAGATTCTGTGACTTACTTAATACTCTAATATAAATCCCTTTCTGATTTAATTTGTTAGAAGGAAGTTGGCTTTTGGAAGTGAACCTTGGCCAGTACATTTTTTTTTGCCAGCTTCTAGCTATACCTCCCCCAGGACAGAGCTTTGAATAACTGTCAAAAAATCATACCTCTCAATGTCTTCCTTCTGTAGTCTGCTTGGCTGGAGGCCTCAAAAGAAAGTTCTGTATCAGCAGAGCTGCTCTGCTGTTAATGAGCTGGTGTGTGTGTGTGTGTGTGTGTGTGTGTGTGTGTGTGTGTGTGTATGTGTGTGTGTATGTGAATTAATCTTTCTACTCCTCAGTTTTCTAAATTATAAAATGGGGATAACCATAGTATTTAATCAGATTATTGTGGGATTAATAGTGATAGTCCTTGAGCCAAGTTCAAAGTAGTGTTTGACACAATAGGGGCTCGATAATGCTGAAGCTATTTCCAATGGACTTGACTGTAAATCACAAGATGAGAATATATTTCAGCTGAAAATATATTCTGATCAATTTGTCAATGTCCTTTTGAAGTGTAGATTCCACCATAAAGTATCATTCTCATGTTGGATTTTCTTTTTTTGAGACAGGTTTTTTCTGTAGTCACAGTTGGCTTGGAACTTGCTTTGCAGACCAGTCTGTCCTTGATCTCACAGAGATCAGCTTGCCTCTGTCTCCTGAGTGCTGGGATTAAAGGCATGTACATCATGTCCAGCTCACATTTAACTTTCATTCCAATGTGACTAGAGTATGCATAATTCAGTCTCAAAGTTTAAACTCAGCTCTGAGTCTAAAGCCTTTTCTATATTTTCTACTATTAAAGCAAAACATCCCTGTTTTAAACCCAAGAAAGATTTTAGATTTATATATGCTCATGTTTATTTTATTGAATAAAATAAACTCAATCACTTCCAACTCTTCTCTCTCTTTCTTTCTTTCTCTCGCTCTCTGACTAAAGTAATATATATCTGCACATGTATGTATACACATTGACATATAAAATGTTTAGGGTAGTGTATACATATGTTAGCCTCATGTAAATGAGTGAACTTGCTCTCTTGGCAAGTTTGATAAGAAAGCAGTCAATTATCTTCTCAAAGTCATTTTGAGAAGTAAATAAGTGATCTACAGTGTAGATCAAAACAGTGTGTACTCTGCTCAGTATCTGCATTACATCAATCCTTTACTCACTCTTTGGGCTTTAGGATTGCGATTTAGGATTCTAACTACAGGATTATGTAGCCCAAATATTCCTGTAGTAAACAGTTCTCTTTCCTCCCTTAAACCCCATATAAATTCAGATCTCTTGTTCTAGGAATTAATTGCTTATTTATACAACTATATTCTGTTGTATCAAAATACAAAGAATAGTTTAATTTAAAATAATTGTAGCATCTGAAAACATTTCTTTAGCTCCAGATGAAATACAGAAGGTAGCTTCCTCGGCAAATCAGCAGCTCTCTTTTTCTTTACTCAAAGGATCATTTTGTAATCTTAGTTCCACAGAACCCGATTAATTATTTTATATCACTTCTCTTCCTCTCATTTTCTATTGATAGTGGGACCACCACTTTCTCAGCCTTAGTCCTTCACCTCTAGAGCATATCAAACGCAATTATTAATCTCTTTTGTCATCCAACCTATTCTTCCAGAGCAGTCTCTCTTAACCATGTGACCTGCATATGAATCACACATGATTTCTGTAATTCCATTTAAAACACTGGTTCAGACTCAGGCCATACCAGCGCTTGTGGTAAATTATGATTTTCATTTCTGTATCTGCATATATTTGATATGAATGGTTTTATTTTAAAAGAATACTTTTGCATTTCTGTAATTACAGTGTGATTAGTTTTTTTTTTAAACTAATGCAATTACTAGAAGAAAGAAAGTTTATTTCTAGGTATGACATTGCAACATAAAAGGAGAATGATGGTTTGCTTTCTTTGTGATGCTTTTTTGTTGGCTTTGTCTTATTCTTAGCAAAGGCTTGTAGAATATTAATGCATTTATCACATGTGTGTGTGCAATATGGTTTTCTCAACCAGGTATATTATCGTGATTAGTGTGCTAGGTGTCGGATATTTTTGATGCATTGTAAATGGGACAAAATATTTCATCAAGATATATGCTCAAAAAGTCCTCTGCAACATAATTACTAAAAATCAAATGGAAACATTAGTTTGCGTCATGAAAATAAAGCATACTTTGGGAAATTTTCCATATGTTTTTATGTATTAATTCTTAGTTCACTTCAATCAGTATAATCTTAAGATGTTAAGATAGTCAGAATTGGGGATATGCACACTTACCTCTCTTAGCTGTAAATTATTTTACTCTTGTCTTTCATATGGTCCACTCAGTGGAATTGCTTAGATTTTAAAGGCTGTGTATTTTTTCTTCTTCCAGCATAGATTTTAAGTAATGTTCATCAAATGGAAGACAATGTTTATCCTATATTATTAAATATAATGGCGACTATATGCACATGCCATCCCAAATTCTGTTATCTGATAAAAGAAGCAACTTCACCATTGCTTTCAATAAGACAATTGTGTTCTGGAAAGCATTTGATGAAGTAATTGCATATATCTTATGCAATTTGCTGAAAGAACCCACAATTGTTATTTTTCTAAGGACAGTATATTGTCTACAATATGTATATATGCTACATTTCTCTAACTTTATATAAAACTTTCCAGGAGCAGACTTGCTTTCTTCTGCTCAGCTGCCTTTTCATTTCCTTTTTCTGAATAGATCCATAATGTGCAGGGAAAATACTAAGAATAATAAATCCCAATCTCTGTATAAAATATACCTTCATGACACACTCAAGCTGGAAATCACGGGAACCAATAAAAATGCAGGCAGCCTACAGATAATGAGGTCAGAAATACAAATAAATTTACTTTTAATGAAGACTGGAGGCGCAGTAATCAAAGTGTTAAAATTCATTTCATGCATATCTCATTTGCTTCTTAGCTGATATTTACCACGCAATTCTGTGAGAAAGTAGAGGCCTAAGATGCTCCAGATAAATGGCTCAATTAATTGTACAGAGGTAGACCTCTTTGAGCTGAGCCAGAGCTGTGAGCTCTTTATTAAAAGCAGTATTCTGTAGCCCCTAACCTTGTTCCTTGACTCCTCTCTGGTTTCCAATTTAAACAAGTCCCCATGCGGCCCGCTCTAAAGGGCTTTGTCTCCCTGTCATTGTTAAGAGAGCTGAGGCATCCTGGAAGTGTGAAATCAGACCTCATGAGTTGAACGGTTCCCCAGGGAACGCCGGACTGCGCAGAAGGTCAAAGTCATGGGCCGGACCATCTAAAAGTGTCTGATCGCCGGTCTGTGACACAGCAAGTTGGGGGTGGGGGCTAGACTGGAGAGAACTGAAATTGAACACATCTTAATTAAAGCCCATAGACAGCAAAACAAAATGTTTTCTAGGCAGCCTGTCAAATGGGGCTTAAATTTAGCTCTGCTAATGAATCTGAGCTGCTAACTGTTATTTCTTAAGATAATAAGACTCTCACGGAAGCTGATAAAAAAAAAAAAAAAAAAAAAAACTGTAGCGTGTCTTTTCCTGCTGTTTTGTTACTTAAATATTTTCCAACAATGAAGACAGTTTTCCAAGAGGAAAACATGGGAAAAGTCTATGTAAATAAAGGGGCAGAAACATTTCTCTTAATAACCAACTAGTTGGTTTCTAGACTAACGGGCTGGTGAGTCACAAGTCTTTATGCATAGCCTAGTTTGGGGGAAAATGTTCATTTAATGGGACAATTTCAGTGACTATAATTGTAAAATTCCATCCTCCATTACTTCCTGAAAGAGAAGGCATATTAATTTGCAAAACCACTTCACCTGAGATGGAACAGCTTCACATGTGTACCTATTAATACAGTGAAAAGGCAGTGCATCTTTTGAAGGGTTTCACAGTTCTCCCCTATCACTGTTTCTGAAACTGAGTGGCTGGTCTCCCTGGGGAGGCTATGACCTCTTCCTCAGGAGAAAGGGAAAAAAAAAAAAATCCCACCACAACCTAGGGGAAATGAAGGGGAGGGGCTGAGTGAGGAAGAGAACTCTTTCTTCTCTTAGAACTTGAAAGAACTAATAGTCTAGGTCTAAATACTCTATGAAGAAAGCCTCACTCAACATAGAAGACTTGAAATGTTCTGTTGAAAGCAGAAATTAGGATCTGCTTAAAGAAAGAGAATAATTGGAAGCTAGAAAAAGACAAACTAAAACATGAACGATACCCACCCCCCCTGCAAATTCCCCAGTTGCTTTTCTCTTTTTACAATCTGTCCCGTTTTAAGGAACATGCAATTTAGTTTTGGAAAGCCTCTTCCCCAGTGAACACAGGGCCAGACAGTCTCTAGTTTTGCTTTGATGGTATAGCGAAACAACAACCTTTCACTGGTTAGTTGAAAGTAAGTCTTACTGAGTAGTATTTTTCAGTTACTGGAACTTTTTCCCTTATGACAAAGAATTTAGCAGACCAACTTTTTCAAATTGAGTACCACTTTCTCAGGCTGTGAAAGGCTGCCCATAATTTGACTGAAATTTCAATCCACTCTTGTGCCGTGCTCAATGCATGTGTATGTGTGGGAGTTGTAAATTGAGGCCTTAACCACCAGAGTTAATCTCTTTTTTAAATCTGTATTAACCTTAATGATTTGAAGTGCACTGTCCAACACTGGGCTATTGAGATAGAAGAAAAAACTACCCTTGACTATCAATAGTTTATTAGGGGCTTAACTGAAGTGACCTACTGTAGTAGTGTTCAGCTGAACAAGGCTATGGGCTTTTTGTGGAAAGGGAAAGAATTGAGGGTTTCATTAAAAAGTAATTTGTGCTTTATACTCACTCATTCAAAGAGAGTCTCAATTGCTCTTTATTCACACAGAGTTAATACAGTATCACAATGTTTCTCAATGAATGTGTTGCAACAAAAGAAAAATTTTACATTTTGAAAGGAAAAAATTCTTTGTAGCTGCAGTAAGATTGATGGCTACTTAAAAGATTACAGAATCTTTCTCTCCTGTGCTCATGTTTAAGGATTAAATATAAAAATTTTGAAGTTTTGTTTAAGATATGAGACTTGATGTTGACATCATTAAAAACATTTTAAAAATCGATAAAAGTTGGTAAAGTGTATTTGCCTTGTTATATTTCTTTAAAAAAAGTATTCTAATGCCAGATATTTTCTAACAATAGCTTCATTTGTACCAGTTCAGAAAATATTCTTGGATTCTCATAGGGAATTACTCATGATTTTAAAATCTCCCTTCTCTACTATGACACCCCTAGACATATGCCTATGCGAGGATCTGAAGACAGAATGATTCATTCAATTCCCTCTTTCATACTTTTGCTTAAAGTTAGGTAGAGCTTAACTGTTATGACCACTGAGATATACATCAACTTTTCAAAGTACTTTGAATAGGAGATAACGTAAATATATGAAGGGCTTATTTGTGCCCCAGGTTATTTATAATTTTGGAAGAAAAGATTATTTTTAAAATTGCCATTATATTCAGATATTCCTGATTTAAATCAATGGTAGTATATTCAGACATTTCTGACTTAAATCTATGGTCCTCAATTTTGCCACTATCACAAATGTCATAAAGACCACAAAAGGTCCAAGGGTGAGCAAGGTCAAAGACTGAATTATCCTCTTGCCCCTGAATAGTTCAACATCTCTCTTGTTCAATTCAGAGCCCATTAGATTATAAGGTCAGTGTGGAATGAAGAATCACTAGATTTATATCCTTAAAACTGAAGGAAAAAATTGAGACTCAGTTATTCAGTATTCCCCAAATTAATGTTCATTTAATCAAATCAAAATTATATCTCATTGAATCTTGAGGGGGAAAGGCTATTGTTATGCACAGCGATTTACATAAAATCATTAGGAAGGAAATATCTCTATTTTTTTCCACCTTTGAAAGAACATGTACTTTAACTTCCATAGTGGCACATAGGCCAACTAGGTTAACGTAGTTTGCATATTCATGAAGTTTTAAAATCAATGACAGCTCCTTTCTAAGACAAGACAAACTTATACAATTGACTCAGCTTGAATAATGGGCAGGTAGCTAAGCTTTTGAAATAAATGATATGTGGGTTATTCTTTAAGAAATGACGGTGTTCAGATTAATTTGATGATAACCATACAAGAAACCAAATTCATAAAAAGAAAATGAATAAACTTAATATTTGCCAATTCTTTGTTATAACAGCCAAGTGTCAAGTTAGTATGCATGTAAAGAGATTCAAGCTACCTTCTCACCCAGTATTTTCAGGTATCCGTATTTCAAAGAAAACAGTTATCATCCTCAGTTACAAATGAGGTGATAATTATCTCTTTATAGAAACTGTAAATCCCCAATATTTTAATTTTTAACACATATTATAGTCACTTGATGATATGAAAGTATTAAAATTTTTAAATATTGCTAGTTTGGAGCTAACCTATGTTATTTTAGTTTGAAGGGAGTTATGTTTTCATTTGTTTTCAATTCTGTTGAATGAAGTAAAGAAAGGCACAGTGATCTGCAGACCTTTAAATGTTAAGAAAAGTGTAGTTCTTTCATTTAAATAAGTCTTGCTGTATCAGGGTTATTTTGCTGAACTTTCACAATGGTAATCATATTTCCACAAATGATAAGTGAAAACTTTCTAGAACGGTGAAAGTTGCATAAAACTGGCAAGTCAGTACTATCTTATTATTCAACTTGAGATAGATAATTAAATGACTGGTATAAACATCCTTCAAATCCTTATGAAATTAAAAAATAAATGAATGGTCACAGCTCCAAACTTAAAACAATGATTTAATGCTGCAAACTGAAACAATCATCACCATCCCATTTGTTAATATGTCAAAGAATAGTAATACTAACGTCAGAGAAGATATCATGTCCTGGTTGAAAAACTTCAAGTGATGTACATATCTAATCTAGATACATAGTTATCTTTGTAGTATGCTGAAGAATTTGTGCAACTAAAGAATTGGAGCAGCAGCCCAAATATGGACCGCTCATACTAGTTACTGAACATACATCTGAAATTTTCAGTGACCAACACAACACATTTTATGTATGCCTGAATTACAACTGTTCATGCACTGAATTATGACTGCTCAGCATTGCTTCAATATGCCAAAATAAAAATACTTGGAACAATTAATCCTACTACATGGATTGAACTTTGGGGAGGAAAATAATTCAGAAGTCATTTTGATTTCTATTGTTTATTTTTAATGTATCACCCTGTGTTTTTTTAAAAAAGAACTGGGGCCTGGAGAATGGCTCAGCGGTTAAGAGCACTGACTGCTTTTGCACAGGACCTGGGTTTGATTC
Source organism: Nannospalax galili (assembly GCF_000622305.1). Classification (NCBI taxonomy): domain Eukaryota; kingdom Metazoa; phylum Chordata; class Mammalia; order Rodentia; family Spalacidae; genus Nannospalax; species Nannospalax galili. The sequence continues at coordinate 342,421 of NW_008334442.1, read as the reverse complement.
CCAGCACCCACATGGCGGATACAAACCGTCCTTAACTCCAGTTCCTGGGGACTCTGAAGCCCTTTTCTGACCTCCGCAGCATTGCACTACAGGGGTGCACTCACATACATGCAGGCAATATACTCATACACATAAAATAAAAATAATAAGTAAAATAGTTAAAAAAAGAACACTGGTTGTTCTAGCAGAAAACCTGGGTTTGAATCCCAGCACCCACATGGCAGCTAACAACTGTCCATAACTCCAGTTCCAGGGGATCTGACAGCTTCTTCTGACCTCTGTGGGCATTGCACGACACAGGTGCACTTATCTACAGGCAGGCAACACACGCATACACATAAAATAAAAATAATAAAATTTCTAGGGGTTGGAGAGATGGCACAGCGGTTAAGAACACTGGTTGTTCTTGAAGACCTGGGTTTGAATCCCAGCACCCATACAGCAGGGAACAACTGTCCGTAACTCCAGTTCCAGGGGATCCGACAGCCTCTTCTGACCTTGCCGGCATTGCAGGACACAGGTGTACTTACCTACATGCAGGCACTACATGCATACACATAAAATAAAAATAAATTAAAAAATTTTTTTCTAAAGTTTAAAAAAAGTAACTGTAGTGCCGGGCATGGTGGCGCACGCCTTTAATCCCAGCACTCGGGAGGCTGAGGCAGGCGGATCTCTGTGAGTTCAAGGCCAGCCTGGTCTACATAGTGAGTTCCAGGACAGCTGGGGCTACAGGGAGACCCTGTCTCAAAAAGACCAAAAAATAAAAAAATAAAAAGTAACTGTATAGAAATCTGGAGATTATTAAATCTCTGTAAGATCAACTCTGAATCTTTGTATTTATATCATTCACTTTGATGATCCACTAACAGTAAATGCAAAATTGGAATATTCACTTTCACAGACCTGCATGTTGAGATGAGCAATAGAAGAATGGCATCGTTTCCTACCTGTGACATCAGCAGCCATCAAACCTTCTGCTCTGATGACTTTCACCTGGAGAAATCCCACATCTTTTAGGTTGTGAAATATCCGCAGTGGACTCTGAAAAACCCCAACATGGTTAGTCTTAGAAACCTCAAAAGGTGTCTCAAAAAAGTATGCTTTGAAAATTCTAAGTTTTCTCAGGATGCTGCCTCGGGGGTAAAAGGGTCATTTGCGCTTCTCCAATACAAATTATGCTCCCACTGTCAGGCATGTACACACACACACACACA
>NW_008334442.1:331754-340829 GCF_000622305.1 Nannospalax galili | reverse complement strand
ACACACACACACACACACACACACACACACACACACACATTATGTAATTATGTTAAGTGGTTTTTCAGAAATAAAACACCACAATGACTCCACATGAAGAAGTATTGATAGATGTTGAACAATAACTATAGCAGAGATACCTTTGCTTACTTCTTTCAGTGTCTTCTAGTAAAGCACCTTGAAAATGTTTCATCTGAATAAAGATAGTTTGACACCTGTAATGGCCTTTAATATTGACTCTTAAGTGATTAGTTATATGCAACATTCTTTAGACATGTAGGAGGGTCACTGAAAAATTCAACACTAAACTAACTACTTTTTTCTACTATTTTATTCTTGGTGCTTAAATGTGAGATCAATTATCTAAAGACTTTGCTAATAATTTAAAAGATTTATATAGCTCTCTATAACTTTTAGGGAAAAGATATAGTCTTTTAAATGGATCAAATTAGTAACTAAAATAAATTCAGAAGCAGTGAGAAATTATTTTTTATGATCTTATTTGCTATAATGTGTAGAAGTAAAGAGTCTTTGATAGAAGCAAATAATAAAAGCTATTTCACGTCATAAATTCATTATTATATCTTCATAAACATAGTCCTTGTAGGAATTAAAAGATAGAAACCAACATGATAAATCAAAAGTTGAATGAATTGGTAAGTAAAATGAAACTCTACAACATTGATATGCATTTTGTTTACATTTTCATAGCATTTTTTTGTTTTTGTTTCTTGGATAAAGAATCTCTCTGTAGCTCCAGCTGGTCCTGAACTCCCTATGTAGATCAATCTGGTCTCAATCTCACACCTACACCCCACTCCCACTCTGCTTTCCAAGTGCTGAGCTTATGCATTTTTCTTTTTAAAAATAATAATTTTAATTCTTTGAGAATTTCATAGATGTACTTTGTCCACATTCATCCCCCTCCTCATCCCCTCCCAGATCCACCCTACTTCTCTACTCAATCAACCTTGAGTCTTCTTTTCTAAAAAGCCCATTGAGTCCAGTCGTGTTGCCCAAATACTCTGTGGTATGGGTCTCTTCCCTGGAGCATGGTTGGTTTACCAGTGATCACACCCTTAAAGAAAAACTGACTCCTAGTTGTACAATGGTGGTGTGTCTGATGCCATGGGATTTTTCTTATGGTAAGGTCAGTGCTTCTTTTGAGTAAATCAGAGATACTTGACTTATCACCATCTTTAAAATGTTTCATGATCAGATAGCATAATATGCTTCTGCATAATAAAGTTACCTTTCCAAATGTTACTAGATTAAAAGTAATCCCATTAGTGTATTACTAATGTGAGAACACAGACAAATCAAAGCTTCCTGCAGTATGAACTTTATCAGTATGACTAACCATTGTTTACACTGCAGCTATGACCTTGGCACAGTGAGAGTATTCTTCATACACTGATACAGATATAAGTGTAATCTCATAGCATAACTTTCTAAAAAGAGTGCTTAGTGCAAGGATTACCTCTTAGCCCCTTATTGTCCTTAAATAACTTTTTATCACCAAAAAATCTATTTAAAAGACTCAGATGACTGAATGTAGTAAAAAGAAAAAAAAAGAAAGAGTGCACTTGTCTATCTAAATTCCAACAAGTTCAGGGCTTAATAATAGGGAGTTTAGGTAGCAATATTATGAATCTGAGGTTTAGAGGTGTGCTGTGTTCCCCAAAGTAGTGATAAAGGTTGGGAAGGGTTTTATTTCAGAGCTTACCTAATGATTGGAATTGTTTTATCAAAAGCTTTCAGTACTTTCATTTTTTCAAGTTTCATTGTGACTACAACAAATATTATCAATGAGAATGATTTTGTTCTGGTAAGTTGATTGCATGGCCCTGTCTTCAGAGGCCACAGCTCTGATGCTCGGCTTCACATTTGGAAGAATAATTATAGCTTGAAGATTTCCTTCTCCAAGTCAGCTGACACTCAGCAATTTACTGCAAATTTCAACTGTTCAGAACAGTGACATATAGATTATAATAAGAACTCAAAGAAAAAAACAAATAAATATATCAGTTAAAAAATGTAACTTTATACAATCTTTCATCAAGAGGTGTTCCTGCCTTGTTATTTATGGTTATTTCAGAAGGCCTCAAAACCTATATGACTTCTGATGCCAGAAATTTCCATAGCAGAGGAATCTATGATTTGCAGTGAATCCTTTCAGCCCTCAATAGATGGGAAAAGATTGAAATGCTCTGGAGAGGAGTCCTCTTTATTTTTTTAATGAAAGGCTGTATAATATATTTTCTCTATGGCTGCAGCAGCTGTCAGGGAGAGCATCTCAGTTCAGCTCTATTACGGGAGAGGCAATACCCCATCCTATGGCATCGAGATGCTCTGAGGGGCCAGAGCTGATTGACAGCTTGTCACCGTGACGTCTTATTCCATCTCTGTTATGGAGAAAATTAATGTCACAGCACCAGCCTTATGACTCGCTGTCATCTTGGAGCCGCTCACCTTTTATCAATGCTCTAAATAACATTTCAAGCCCATCGTCTCATGGTGGACAATCCGGTCAAGGGACATTAAATCAGATGACTGTGAAATGTCATAATAAAAATGGAATGCTAACAACTTCTTCTCTAAACTAGCTCCTCTGGTTTTTAAACTGTGACAAGGAGGAGCAGGGGTTCAGCATACCCGTTCTGAAAAGGTCACATAACCACTCTTGGTCTACTACCCATTACCACCCACCCCTATTGACCTTCCCTCCTTCTCTCCCCCCAAAAGAAGAAAAAACAGTAAAATGGAATTAGCCATTTTTTCAGAATGCGGTGATCAAATAATAGCTCACATAGGAATGTCTGCTTAATTTTTAGGGCTTCAGTGCTGAGCAATGAAGAGATTTTTCTGGGGCTGTTTCATATCAGAATGGGCAATTCATTTACTTTCTTTACCATGACCAATACCAAATCAAAACCAAATCGAAATGCTAAGTTTAACTTCAACTTTAAATGTGTGTGTGTGTGTGTGTGTGTGTGTGTGTGTGTGTGTGTGATGTATTCTTAGAGGAAAACAGAAATCTCTAAGTAAACTTCTTTAAATGTTTCATCAAAGCAAGGGATATTTTATATGAGATACAGCATTAATTCATTTCATAATACATAAAATAAAAATAGAAACACCCTAAAGCCTAAAATAAAGCTCTTTGTCCTTGTGCTGCTGTGAGTTAATATAGCACATGTTCTGGGCTGCACATTATCGCTTCTTAGCAAGTATGTCTCTAGAGGGAGGGACAGTCCTATGACTGAGATTCAGGGCTACACAAAAGCATATTTAAACATGGCTCACCCATTAATATAGTGACCAGAATATAATCTGATAATTAGCTGGGATGTCTAATATAACATTTTATTAAAATAATTAGTATTGAAAAAGTGGAAAACAAATTCAATTTCTCAATTGAAATAAGTGATTAAAGGAACTCCATTCAGTAAAAAAGAAAAAAAAATCAGTAATACATGGATTACTTCTAATTACATGGGCAGAAGTATCATCTTCATATATGGGATAATATCAAAATAGTGATCCAGTAACTACAGAATAGTAATACCAAGATAAATTTTCATGTTAATATACCAATTAATTCCTTTATGTAGTTTTAATTCATGAAGCTCATTCCTACTAACTAGAGAATATATTTTGGTGGAGTACCAAAATGTGAAATAATTTTCATAATTGCAATTATATATTAGAAGATACCACACAATACCTTAGGCTCTTAGGTGGTTTTAAAATATATACTATTTAGCCTTGCTAAGTCACCTCTATTAAACTGTTTATGATAATACCATTGGTGGATGAGTTGTACAAGCATTAGCAGACAGCTGATTCAGGGGAGATAGCCAGAATAAATTTGCTGAAGCGCACATCCTGCTAATCTGTTTGAAGAATACTGTAGAGCATTAGTACCAGCACTTCATGTTATCTGCACAGCCTGATAAGGTACATCTTTATTAAATTCAGTTATTGAAAGGATGTCAGTCAGCAAATAGGAATATTTTTTAAAAAGCCATTCTTTGTTACTCAGAGCTTGGTTTCATGGCTGAGTGTCTAGAGGAGCCGTCTAAACACCTGGCAGCATGGTACAATACAAGCTTTGTGATTTTAAGTGGAAAAGCTTTTCTCCCAGCTTCATGGGTCCTGAGGCATTTACTTTTCCAAGGTTCCATTGAGAGACAATGGTGGAGCAAGAGCTCCCCTCTCTGTTGATTCAAGAAAACTACATGGTGGGAAAGTCACCAAGGAAATTGCTGGGAAGTAAATAGGAAAATTTGACTGAATGTTTTTGAAGAGGTAAAATTCGAGAAAGGTAGTTATTTACATACTTTGTACTCCACCCTCACACGCCACATCCAATCAGAAGGAAGGAGGCTATGTTTGAGTTGTATTTTACATTCAATTAAAAAAAATATTTTACGTATATGAATGTATTTCCTGCATGTATGTGCGTGCACCTGTGTTGTGCAATGTGCACAGAGGTCATAAGGCATTAGACCCCCTGGACTTGGAATTACAGAGGGTTGTTAGCCACAACGTGGGTTCTGGGAATCAAACCCGGGTCCTCTGCAAGAGCAGCCAGTGCTCTTAACCACAACCCCTTTACATTTTTTTTTTTTTTTTTTTTTTTTAAGGCTCAGTGGTTAAGAGCAATTGCTTTTCTTGCAAGTTGAAAGGTAAATTTCACCTATGTGAATGAATATTCTCTAGTTAGCAAACTTCTCTTCGTGTCAGTAACATCATTTCAAACTTGAAAAGACAAAAAAAAAAGATCTTATTTACAACTATGCAGAGTCACTAGCTAATTTTAAAGAAGTGTATAAACTTGACTTTCCTGTGTGGATTGCTTCACTACATGATTAAAAAACAACAACAACAACAACAACAACAAAAAAAAAAACCACTGAGTAGCTTCAGAATCCAGAACATGCTCTATATGACTCTGGAGAAGACCAAGCCTTTAGACATCAGTAGGCAACTCTAGAGCTCCTGAAAAGGCTGCAGGGCACCTGCATGGGCCTGCACTCTACTGATGCCACCTTCTCTCAAACACCTCCTTAGAAATCCACCTGTCACTCCAGGCACATTGTTTATCACCTCATCTAGTCACACGTGGCTCTGGAGGGAGGAGAGTTATATACGTACATATCGCTTTAATATCTCCTCCCGCTCCTTCTGGTCCTCCAAGGAGTTGACAGAGAGGTCAGAGATACTGACTGTGGCTGAGGCTGTCAGAGTGACAAGCAGCACCAGGTGGCCCTCACCCTCTTCCAGCTGTAACTCCAGCTTGTGTGTTTGTTCCCGACTGAGGGATGACAGGTCAACCTGGCACCTAGAAACAAATGTTTTGAATTAGCCAGTGGCATTTTTACCACATCAAACAGAAGTAGCACTGGTTAGAGCTTTGTGAAAGATAAATCAATAGAAATACTATTTGGGCCAGTGGAAGAATATGACTTCCTGTCAGCTGACTTTCTTCACAAAATTCAGACCTTGATTCTCGCAGGGTCTGTAACTGCTTATTACCTGTAAGACACAAACTTAGGTGAAGTTCAATTAATATAAACTCTGCCATCTTATTAAGGAATTAGTGGAATTTCCCATCCCTAGCCAGTCTAAAGAACTAGATGAGAAAATCTTCGCTTCCAGAAACACTGAGGCAGGCTAAGGAAAACAACCAAATATTGAGTTTTTGTGTCACTGTTAAGACCACGAGAACTGGACACACAAGCACCACTAAAGGAACTCAGTAGATTAAAAATAAATATATATGTAACAATAATAATCAATGAAGAGGTCATGGAATTGAGAGGGAGTAGGAACCATGAGAAGAGTTAGAGGGGAAAAGGGAGGGGTGGAAATGATATAAATACAGAACTCATATAAGCAATTCTCAAAAAGAATAGGTCAAGGGAATTTCTCTTCCATTCATAAATATTCTTAAATAGTGAATGGAACATTTATTATGGTGAGGTTAAGTTTTACATTTGAAATCCATGTGAGTCTAGACACAGTACACTCCCTAATCTAAATGTATCCTCCCAGGATTCCACAATGTGGCAAGCTTTGCTGTATTTTCCACTCCTGGAGCTAAGCACATTACAAACTCTTTTCCTGAAGATATCAGCTGATTTTGAGAGACATATTATATGGTGGCCACAGGTCTAATAACCTGAGAGAAAGGTGACAGGAATAAAAAAAAAAAAAGGCATTTAAAATAGGAAAGAGGGCCAGAAAGGTGGTTCAGTGGATAAAGGCACTTGCTGCCAAACCTGATAACCTGAGTTTAATCCTTGGGACCCACATGGTGGAATGAGAGAATGCCATCAGATTTTCCTCTGACCTCCACTCCTGTGCTGTAGCACAAACACATACACACACACACACACACACACACACACACACACACACACGCACACACACACGCACACTCCAGCCCCCTCTTGGTTGATATTCAAAAATGAAGCAAAGACTGATACTGACTTCTAAAAAATTATTTTTTATTTTTATTTTATGTGCCTGAGTGTTTTGTCTTTGTGTATGTAAGTGTACCGACTTCATGCAATGCCCACAGAAGCCAGAAGAGGGAGTCAGATTCCCTGGAACTAGAGTTATGGACAGTTGTTAGCTACCATGTGGGTGCTGGGAACTGAACCTGGGTCCTCTGCAAGAGCAGCCAATGCTCTTAACCCCTGAGCCATCTCTCCAGTCCTCTTATCCTTATTTTTATTTTTACCTATCAGCATTAACAACAGCTATGACTAGACCCAAGGTAGGTACTAAATGTTATTTAAAAAGTAAGAAATTAGTTTGTAACAATTCTGAAATATGCCTTCTTAAAGTTAGAATAGGAGCCAGAAGCCTCAGTGGTTCTGTTAATACAGCATTCAATTCAAAATACCATCACTCATTGTCCTCAAAGGTGAAGCATATCACATGCCTTATCTAATATCCTAAATTAGATACTAATTAGAACTAAGTTCTTACCAACAACACCCAGAAGAATAAGTTGAGTGTTAAAACACAACAGTGAAAGACAATCACTCAAAAGTATGAAAAGGAGAAGCATGGATATGATTTTAGTGATATTTCCAGTACTGGGCACAGTGCCTAGTCCATTGTGGTTTGTTAAACATGAATGAATCTCTGGCTTGGATCAAGACTGTAACACTAGAGAACATAGTAGGGGTTGTAATCTAGACAGAAGGTTGGCTGGGTACAGTTGGGATCAACAAGAGCTTTATTCACTTTATCATTTCTTTTTGCCCTCCTTCCTCAGTTTGATCATGCATTTTCCAGACTCTCTCTTCCCTTGCTCTTGTATTTGATGCAGCATCTAGAAGACACCAAAGCCTCTTGGCAGCTATAGACAATGGCTTAGCCTCCTCCTATCGGACTCATTGCAGACAATGTTTCTGAGATGAGGAAAGTGCTCTGATTATTTCCTTTAGAAACTGCAAACTGACCACATTCAGATGGAATCAGATCCATAGATTTGTTGTTTTTCTGTATAGTGCTAAATAAAACTTTGATTCTAAATATAGTAATTTTAAACACAAGGCAAATAGTCTCTGAATTAGCAGTGATTCCCATCAATACTGCCTGTTAGTCAGCAGTTGACCTATTTCACTTGACTCTACTTTTTCCAATAGGCACTGAGGAGGGGTAGAGAAGTTGCATTCCTTTGGAATGGACACACACAGTTACAACCAGAGGCAGAATCGGAACCTAGAACTTTGAAATGCAAGATTGAATTTCTCTCCACTAGACTGTCATTAAATAACTGCATCATGGAGGAAGGTGTGTTCTTCTGTGTGGGTGACATCCAGAGTTTTGGCAACAGAAAACAGGTCAATTTCCAAGTACAGAATTGTTTTTTTTCCAATATTAAAAAAAGTACACACTAAGCAAGTAAGCTACAAGTTATGTTCTTATAAGATAATTAAGGACATTTCACAAATTAAAATTTAAAAGCTATGAAACTAATAAAATTTAATAACTACAACAAATTTATAATATAAATATAAATGACAATACATTTATATGATATTACAAATTTATATGACATATTTTCTCTGCACCAAGTAAAACTTCAATATTGACTATGCTCATAGAAAGAGTTGATTTCAGGTATTAGCCTATATTTAGTGTTTCAGGATTTTAGCTTTAATAATTCTAATGCAAAGTATAAGGCTTAAATAAATGTTGGACATGAGAATATTAGATACAGAATATTAAATATCTTCCAGATTTTCAGTGAAGTTATTCAGACTTCATCTAAATCTCTGCTCAGAAGATGCCATTTTAAATGTAAATTTTGCCATAGCCTAGCAAAAATTATCTTGTTAACTTGAGAATAAAGTTTGCGCTACAGCTTTACCTCCAATCAAATGAGTGCAGGGATTGGGTATAGAGAAAATTGCTGTTACAGTTTTTGAACAAATATGGGTAAAGATGGAACCCATGTGGCATCATCTGTTGCCCTGTGACTACATTACTAATTACTCTGGAATACAGGGTCTTGTATTTGATTTGCCTGGGCTGCCATTGATTGTCTGTAGAAGTATTAAGGGACTATCCAGGGGACCCAGGCAGACATTAATGGTTATCAAAATGAAAACGCAAATTTAAAAAAAATCACTGATAAGAATTCATGAACTCCCCAAATATGTTCAGATAAAAGAACCCAGAGTCACAGTACTTTTGTTCTAGCCCTCTATTTTCCACTAATTAGTTGTATGACCTTTTCCAAGACAACTTTTCCTCTTGAATTTCTTTTTTCTCAACTCATTTGCAATTATGAGCTAATTGAACTAGATGAACTTTGAATTTTCAAAAATCCCCAATCTCAAAATTTGATAACTAGGAGAATAAGTTTATAAGTAAAGAAATAATATTATTCCTTGCCCACATTACCAAAATAGAGCAAAACCACAAAAATAAAATAAATACTTCATGCCAGTGAAAGAAAGTAGCTATATAATCTATTTTCAGATTGCATTGAAAGGAACACTGTGGTGTATCTCCGGTGTCACCAGAGAGGGACTGTGAAGCGGGGGG
>NW_008334442.1:322279-331717 GCF_000622305.1 Nannospalax galili | reverse complement strand
GAGGGGGGGGGGGGGGACCTCTCCTCATTGGTTCAAAGAGCAAGTCACCTTACACCTTACACCCATTTTATATCAGGGGTTCTGAATGTTTGAAAACTTACTTGAGATACCTTCATTACTTCCCTAGATTCTTCTGGAGCCTTGATCTTCTCTTCCCTCAGTCATTTGCTTTGACTCAGTTGCTACATTGCCTTTGCCACTCCGAAGGACTTCACTTCATACCACCACCCTGGCCAGTTGACTGTGCCTGGATTCTCACTGTGCCTGGGTTCTCCATCTTTGCTTAGCTATCTTAGCTACAGGTGGCCATCTTTTACTTCTCTGAATGGGTTGGGTCCTCTCCTTGGCTGCTACTGTTCATCCTAGCTGCCACATAACTGGACTTCCTGGCTTCTAAGGCAGGTTGTGCATTTAAATGCAAAGTCACACTGTGGGATACAATATGACTCTCAGATCACCTGCCTGACAATCTCCAAGAAACTGCAAAGAGATTGTTTCTTGTGCAGTGAACTTTCATCAATGAATAAAAGGGAGAAGATAATTCTGACACCTCCTTCACCCTCAGAGACTGTTCCCAAAATGATTCTATATTGCTTGACTACCGATGGTCATGTACATCTATATATGCTAAGCAGCTTGTTCCTGAAACAGAAAATAGTGAGCAGCCCAGCAACATATTAACTTGTGTTGTTTCCTAGCATTCCTGGTTTCATCTTCTTTGTCTTTTACTTCCCTTTCCAGAAATACACCTCCAATATATCACCAGCACTGAATCATTGCCTCAAGGTTTGTTTCCAGAGAACCTAGACTAAGGTAGAAACCATGGGCTCCAGTGCAGAGGCTATGGGAGGGTGCCGGTGGGGACAACGGTATAAAGATGATTAAGACTGATTGAGATGCTCTGTATGAAATACACAAAAATTCAATAAAAACAAATTTAAAGAAACAAACCACTGATTCAGTTTACCCCTCTAGTTACAGATGTTACAATCCCGACTATATCCCTCCTCTGGCTCCCGCTCAGCTAAGAAATGTCCTTAGCCACCAACAGAGACCTTTCCAAACTTCCATCAGTGTGTGTATCACCTTTGATGCATCCATGTTATGTCTTTTCAGGCTGCCTATCTCTCCTACTATGTATGAGAAGGTTCATCTGGTTAAGAATATTTGGGTGGGGCATTTTCTCTGCCTGAGATGATTCATCTATCCATCTTTGCTTAGCTAACTTTCACTAATTCTTGTTTAAAGACTGTTTCAGCTGTCTTTCTTCATGTCCCAAAACACCTCTAGGGAGAGAATAATGTCTTGTTTGTAGCACCTATCATGGCACCTAAAATCTGGTTGGTGCTTTATGAGTATTAAATGTACAGAGAAATGGAGGTTCAGAGAAGGCAGCATTTTACCCAGGTAGCAGTGCTTCAGTCGTAGGGCCAAAGCTAACAATGGGTGTGCCCATTCTGACACTTCCATTCCTGCACTCCTTCCATGCACTCATTCCCTGATCCATTCAGTTCTAAGTGCCCCCGTGTCGGATCCTCTTAGAGCTCTAAAGTCCCACCCCTACTAAATGGAGTTTTTCATCTCTATTTCTAGAACTCCCACTGACTTCGTGTTGATTTGAATGAAGTTATTTGGCTTCAGAACACTGAACTGAAAAATTCACTTGCATTATTATATTAAGCAAGTCACTTAAAGTCTGTGTGCTTCAGCTTTCCTTTTTTAAAAAAATATGGGCTCATATATACAATAATATACAACTCAGTTGTATCTGTCTGCCTCTGCCTCCAGAGTGCTGTCATCAAAGGCATGCAACACCATGCTTAACTCTGCTTTCCTTGTTTATCAAACAGAAATTCAAAGGGAAAATGCCTCTTTTTTGCTAGAGTTGTAAGAGTAAAAGCAAAATGTACTTGAATAGTTATAAGTGTTGTGTAATATCTAACTACATTCGCATATTTGCCTTAGTTTGATATTAAAAACTTTAAACTATATGAACCAAAACCTAACCTGTCAATTAATCAGTCAGTCAATCAATATAATAGTCAAAACAGAATCAACACTGAAGGAGATTTCAGCCCCACTTTGCCTCATTCCACACAGGAGGAAATTGAAGCTGAGAATGAAGTGACGGCAAGAACTTGAGCCATGTTTCTTCTAGATCATAACTTGAATATATACTAAATATATATGTATATTCATTTGGATTCTTTATCTACATGAAAGAAATATTTCTCATCTTTATTAACTGACATGTTCCACCCAAAAATCAAAGGAGAAAATTCTCAGTTTTTACCACCTTTTCTTCTCCATGCTTTTCCATCTGCCACCCTTGAATCAATGATCAACATTTCTTTCCACATAAAGCATCTTGTAATTAGTGCCCTTGGTATATTGTAATAAGCCTCCTGGGGCTACAGGAAGAAAGAGGAAGAAGTATTTGAAGTTACTTTCCACTTAAAAATAAGAGATCAAGCTTCACTGCCAGGGAGCATATGCCTTCACACAGGTGGCCATTCACTGAATGTGTGAAGGAGGAGTCGGACTTGCAGAGCACAAGTGGCACCCTTCTGTGTGTTCTTGTGCTCATGAACACACCCTAGTAAGTGGATTTATGGATTCTATAATCTAGTTTTAACTAACCTAATCCTCACAGAATGCACACTTGACTTTAAAATATGCCAGTTAAAGAACTGTGGATGGAAGCTAATGCTAATTGAACACATACAAGTGAACAGCTATGATGAACATAAATCTGGAGCTTTGGCTCTTCCACTCCTACTGCTCTGTGTCAGATACACGATGAGTCACAACTCACTGGTGGTGTAACCAGATCTATGAAGAACTTAGCCCAAACAATCCACTTATCAAGCAGAACACTTGCAACAAAAATTTAAACCCATTTTCTTTAACAATGAAATTCCAAGTGCATTTTATGCTTAAAGTTTTGGCTAATGATGTTTTGAAACCACCACAATTGACAACACATTTAGAATTGAAACTTCATTAGAGGAAGACAGGCATCTAGAGGTTTTCTTTAAGAAAGCATATTTGTATTTAAAAAAACAGAGTTTTGCATGATTTTTATCAAGTTTCACAAACAAGTTATATGAAGCTTTTTGAAATGTCTTAATAGATGGGAACTACTTTATATGACTATAACCAACAATACATATCATATTATAAAATCTTATATTGTAAATCAACATACCTACCTCATTGTAATGTTTGCAATTGAAAGAATTCAGTATGCAACCACTAAACTGTTGTATCCCACCTCTAACATTAAATGAGAAATTACTTGACCACTTTCTGTTGTCTACTGCTCCAACTGTGTGTGGAAGATTATCAGAGCTTATGTCTGTGAAAATGCAAAAGTCCTTATTCACAGACTTGAAAGTAAACTATTGAATCTATATATGGTGGTGCCCAGAAATGATAATGAAAATTTTGCCCATTAGTTGGGAAATATTGAAATGAGTGTAAGTTAAAAACCTTCAGAAAAAATAGTAACTTATGAAAAAAATTAAAATATTTTTGATTAAGGTTGACTCTATGAAAAACCAAGACAAAAACACATGACATTCTCCATTCTTTGTTTCAATGCTGTCTATAATTCTAAGGAAATATTTAATTCTATCCTCAATAAGAAAATTAGTAAAACATAGTGATTTAGTAAACAAAAACTCTTCAGTTTACAATTTTCTCTCAAGCTGTCTATGCCTTCCAGTTGTTAAAATGGCAAGGCTCTTCCTGCTATTATTTATGTAGGAAGAAAAGAGTCATTGTAGATTTGGTGCCACAAATAAGTGCCCCAAATATGAATCACAGAGTAGTAAATACTCAAACTCATTGCCCTTAAATCCTAAAAGAATACAAGTTTGGTTAAGATTCAAGGTCAAAGGCTGTTTTCCTCATTTGCCACAGTAAGCCTGAACACATATGTATTCACTTCAAATTCCACATTCTCTTTCCTTCAGCCTTAAATAAAGTCATAGGGTTATTTTATGGTTATAGAATTGGGAACCATGTATTCTTCACCTAAAACTTGGCAATTTAGAGTAAGTTTTTCTTATCATATATCATTTAATAATTTTTTTGAAAGGAAATGCTACTCAAGCTTATATTTGCAACACTTTATTGTGTTAGGCAGCACAATACTAAGACCCTGATAACAATACAACAAATCTTGTCACTAGCAATTCACCAACCTAAAATATATGTATCTCCAAATCAATGTCCCTTTAAAGATAAACAAGCATTTTGCACACTAATAATGCCATAAATCCTGCTATATTAGATTGCAAATAACTCCATCTAATGAAATCACACGACATAAGATTTACTTACTCCGCACATTCATACAAACAAGTTGTTCTCTGACAGCCCTCATTCTTGGCAATTTACCACAGCTGTCAGCAACCAATTTGTTCAGATTACTGCTCTGCATAAAAGTGTAACAATCACGAGGATTTATTATTTGATTATCGTAAAGGTGGTAGTCCATCTCACCTGCCAAAATGCAGGTGATCAGAAAGCAAAATAATGACATGCAGATTAACATTATTTCACCTTCAGTTGGAATTTGTAGTTCAATAACGGGTAAGATTTGTGGTTCAAATTTGCAATATGGTGCACATTGTCTAAATTGGTTTACTGACTGCTTGGCATTTTGTTGAGCACTTGAAGGGTTCAGGAAAATATGATAAATATAGACTTTGCTGACCTGAAGATGGACTTTAGAGTTGGGAGATTTGGATTTGCACCTTAGACCAATCACTTCACTTACATAGTAGCTGAGGAATCTCTTAACCAACTTTGGTTCACTATTTGCATCAGCAAAATTAGCATGTAAGCACTGTCCTCCCATGAGCTAATGTTATGCTGCATGAAACAATGCTGTGCCAGGTTGTAGATCATCACTCTTATTGTTATTATCTATGAATGGTAAATACATTTTCATGTAAAATTCAGCAACAAAATGTATCAACTCCTATACATCATAATGATGAAAACGCTGAACAAAGTAGGTGAAGAAGAAACATGATACAGCATCATAAAGCCATATAGCTTTACCACATGCTAGCCTATTACTAAGCTATAGTGAGCATCATGCTGAATGGGATAAAGCTACGAGGTAGCTCTGTAAGATCTGGAAGAAAAAAAAGATGCCTTTTTTCAAATTTTTATTAAACTGGAAATAAAACTGGAAATTCTATATGGACAGAAGCTAATGCTAGCCAGAACAATATGCAAAGAAAGAAATGGGGTAAACTGCCACTATTTACAGATGATATGATCTTATTTATAGAATAACCTAAAGCCCAAAGAGGCTACCAAAAAAATTCTTAGATCCAACCAACCAAATTTACAAAACTGCAGAATACAAAATTAATAGATAAATATCAGTAATATTACTGTACATCAATAGCCAATTATGTGAAAGATATCAAGAAGACAATCCAATTTACAATATAAAATAAAATGCTTGAGAATAAGTTCACCCAACTAGGATAAAAATATGAAAAGGAAGTTTTGTTCATGGGTTCATAGAATCTATATTGTTAAAATGTCCATGTTACTCAAAATTATTTACAGAGACAACATAATCTCTATCAAAGTATGAACAACATTCCTTACAGAACTGATAGTCTTATGCAAACAGCAGAACTCCTTACATTACCTGACTTTGAAGTATACCACAGAGCTAATGAAAACATTCTAGTGCTGGCATTGAAAACAGACACAGACCAATGGGACAGACCTCAGAGCTTATAACCAATAATTTTCAGCAAATGTGCTAAAAATATATAATAAAATGGACAGTCCTTTAAATGAATGATTTTGGGAAAACTGATTACCCACACATACCACCAGACCATTTTCACCTCCGGTGTATAAAATTCAGCTCAAAATGGATTAAAATCTTAAATAAAAGACCTAAAATCATGAAGGTACAAGAAGAAAACATACATAAATGATTCAGAATATTGGAATGGTCAAGGATTTTTTTATAAGACCCTTGAGGCATATGAAACAAAACAAAATTAAGCCAATGGGAGTACATCAAACTAAAAGCCTCTCACAGCAAAGGAAACAGTGAACATCATGAAGAGACAACCCACACTAATGGGAGAAAATATCTGAAAACTATGTATCCAGAACACATAAGGAACAGAACAAAACAATACAACCTCCTGCAAGTAATTAAAACAGATGACACATCTAAACAGATTATTCTCTAAGATATAAAAAGGGCCAACAGGTATATGAGAAAATGCTCAGTATCACTAATACCAGAGGAATGTAAATCAAAACTACAAAGAGATTTCTTCTCATCCCAGTAAGAGTAGCTATGATTAAAAAAAAAAAAAAAAGACTAATGATAATAAGTACTGGTGAGGCAATGAAGACACCTTACACACTGTTGGTAGAAAGTGGGTATAGTCATTATGGAAAACAGTATGCACCTTCCTCAAAAAAGTTAAGAAATGGAATTAACATATGACCCAGCTACCTTGCTCCTGGGTATACATCCAAAGGCAATAAGTCCTTGTATTAAAGAGATATCTTTACTCTGATGTGTAATGCAGCACTATTTACAACATCCAAGTTAGTGTCTTTCATTAAGTCATGTTTATATCAACAATTTATTAATAGCCAGTGCCAGATCATTCTTTATTTAAAGAATGAACAGTCATAACTTCCAGTATTATATCAAGTTTCAAGTGTTTGCATTCAAATAAAAACTATTGAACACCTATTACGTGCCATATTTTAAATTATTTTTATTTTATTGCATGCATGTATGCCCTGTGTGTAGGTAAGTGCACCCATGTCATGCTATGCCTGTGGAGGACAGAAGAGGCTGTCAGATCCCCTGGAACTGGAGTTATGGACAGTTGTTAGCTGCCATGTGGTGCTGGGATTTAAACCCCAGCCTTCTGCAACAACAGCCAGTGTTCTTAACCTCTGAGCCATCTCTTCAGCCCCTATGTGTCATATTTTTATGAGGGTGTTAGAATAAACAAAACATTAAAAAGAATCCTTACCATCATAGAGCTTGCATTCTAGTAAGGTGAAAAATATGATCAAATATATTAAGGGAGTTACATAGTATGCCAAAGGGTGGTTATTTCTATAACAGCAAAAACAAAGCAGAGGAAAGGGAATTCTAAGGAAAGAGGGTCTTATTTAAAATAGGCTTACTTTGGCTTCTCTGTAACTTGACATTTTGCACAGACATAAAGAAAGTGCAGTTTCCCTGGGCCTGAACGACCCGCAGGCCTCTCTCCAACCCACAGACCTCACTTCAGGGTAAGTCAATCATGCCTTGACTCCTCCAGCCTCACTCACCCTACCATCGCCCATGCCCATCTCTCCTCCTAGCCTGGGGCCTGTCCCATTCCTTGTCTTGGCACCCCAAACACCAGGGAATCCACCACAGCTTCCTGATCATTTTCATCCAGACCAACCCAGTTCCTTCTCGAGGCCCCAGGAGCCCTCTGGGCCTGGCCGTGCCCTCACCTCCCTCTACTTCGCTGGGCCTGCATGACCCTCCAGCCTCTTTCCTGGACACTGGGGCTAACTTTTCCTCTTCTTGATCCTTTGCATCCAGACCAAACCAGCTCCTCAGTGCAGTCCCCAGGAGCCCTTGTGGCAGCTTTCCACCCCATCTCCTTTTGCATCTTTGGGTGACATGGCTACCAGCTGCCCTACACCAGCATCATTCCTGTGACCGGCTCCCAGGCCAGTCCAACCCCGAAATTTCTGAGGCCAAAATCTTTCCTGGAGGAATCCAGACTTTAGGAGAGAGCTGAGAGCATCTGATCCTCGTCTGACTTGGGCCCCTGTGGGAACTCCTGAAGACAAAAGCAATCTGGCCACTCCAATATAAAATCAAAAGAGAGAACCAGTAGCTTAGCTGAACCAGTTTTCATTCCCCAAAAGTAAACCACAAAGGCACATAAAGTTTACAAAAAGAAGCAAACCTAAACTTGAAGGCTTGACTCTCACACAAGAATCAGAAACTACAAAAGAAATCCACATGTCAAAATCACAGAGAAAAAATAATAACATGAAAAACCAAAGTAAAATATCTCCACCAAATACCAACAGTCCTCTAGAGGAGTACAATGAGAACCCCCTAGAGATAATGCAGGACGTGGAACTTAAAAGAGCAATTATAAATGTGATAAAAGAATCAGTGAATTTAAAGAACACACCAAAAAATCAAAGAATTGAAAGAAGATAGAGATAAACTTCTGAATGAATTCAGAAAAGAGCAAGAAATATTGAAGAATACTCAGGCTGAAAGATTACTAAGGCTGAAATGAAGATACTCGGTAAGCCAATTAGAAATGACAGGAGAAAGCCTCACCAATAGGGTGAATGAAATGGAAAACAGAAAATAAAGACTGGAAGATAAAGTGGAAGAACTAGACCACTCAAGCAAAGAGTATGAAAAATTTAAGCAATCACAAGAATGGAATATGCAGGAATTGTGTGACACCATAAAAAGACCCAATATACGAATCATAGGCAAACAGGAAGGAGAAAAAAATCCCAAGACAATGGCATGGACCAGATCTTCAAAAGAATTGTGGAAGAAAATTTCCCCAAATTAAAGAAACACATGCCCTTACAAATACAAGAAGCATA
This sequence comes from Nannospalax galili, assembly GCF_000622305.1. Classification (NCBI taxonomy): domain Eukaryota; kingdom Metazoa; phylum Chordata; class Mammalia; order Rodentia; family Spalacidae; genus Nannospalax; species Nannospalax galili. Next base: position 323,059 of record NW_008334442.1, on the reverse strand, counting down.
TAGAACACCAAACAGACAGGACCAGAAAAGAAACTCTCCATGGCACATCATAGTAAAAACACTAAGCGTACAGAACTAAGAGACAATACTGAAAGCTGCAAAAGAGAAACAAGAAGTCACATATAAAGGAAAACCTATTAGGATTACAACTGACTTTTCAGGGAAAACTATGAAAGCGAGAAGAGCCTGGACCAAAGTATTCCCAGTTTTAAATGACCACAGATGCCAACCCAGATTGCCATACCCAGCCAAAATGTCTATTATAGTTGAAGGGAAAAGAAAAATCTTCCATGACATAAATAGGCTGAAGGAATTCATGTCCACAAAACCAGCCCTTCAGAGAGTTCTGGAAGCAATACAAAGAGCTGAAGAAAGGAATGATTATACCCAAGTGGTTGTGGAAAGAAATTCAATGAAGGTATAACTGTGGAAAAGTACAGCTATAACAAGAACATAAACAGAAATAAAAATGACAGGATTTAATATGCATCTTTCATTAATAACTTTAACTATTAACATATTGAACTCCCCAGTCAAAAGACACAGATTGGTGAATGGATTAAGAAACAAAACCCATATTTTTGTTGTCTGCAAGAAACTCATCTCACTTTCAAGGACAGACACTATCTTAAGATGAAAGGACTGAAAAAATTATACCAAGCAAATGGTACTAAGAAAAAAACAGACATTGAAATTCTAATATTTGACAAAATAGACTTCAAACTAAAACTAATCAGAAGACATAAAGAGGGCTACTTCATTCTGCTCAAAGGAATAATC
>NW_008334442.1:321210-322205 GCF_000622305.1 Nannospalax galili | reverse complement strand
ATTTAAGACCCAGATTAACCCCAATTCATTAATAGTAGGGGACTTCAATACCCCACTGTCTCCATTAGATAGGTCAACAGAGAGTTAACAGAGAGACATCTGAATTAAACAATACCACATATGAAATGGACTTAACAGACATCTACCAAGTATTCCACCCAAGCACCAAAGGACATACCTTCTACTCAGCACCCCTGGAACCTTCTCCAAAATCATATACTGGGGTACAAAACACACTTCATCAAAGACAAAAAGATAGAAATAATTCCATGCATTCTATCAGACCACAATACAATAAAGCTTACAGTCAACACCAGAAGAAGCTCTTATCACCACATGAACACATGGAGATTAAACAAGGCACTACTAAATGATGAATGGGTCAAAAGAGAAATTAAGAAATAAAAGTATTCCTGGAACTAAATGAAAAGGACAATACAACATAACAAAACCTCTGGGACACACCGAAAGCTGTCCTTAGAGGGAAGTTTATAGCTCTAAGTGCCTACATCAAAAAATTAGAAAGAATACAAATAAATGACTTAACATTGCAAATCAAGACACTTAAACAGCAACAACAAATGAAATCCAAACCCAACAGAAAGAAGAAATAATAAAAATCAGGGCAGAAGTTAATGAAATTGAAACAATAGAAAGAATCAATGAATCCAAGAGCTGGTTCTTTGAAAACATAAACAAGATTGACAGACCACTAGCCCAGTTAACCAAAAGAAAGAAAGAGCACCTCCAAATCAACAAAATCAGAGATGAAAGGGGAAACATCACAACAGACACCAGAAAGATACAGCACATTATAAGGGAATACTTTAAAAACCTATATGCTACTAAATATGAACACCTAAAAGAAATGGACAGATATCTAAAAGAATGGGAACCACAAAAACTAAACCAAGAAGAGATTAACAGCATAAACAGACCCATAACACAAAAAAAATTGAAACAGTAATACAAAACCTCCCGACTAAAAAAAGCCC
>NW_008334442.1:320129-321189 GCF_000622305.1 Nannospalax galili | reverse complement strand
TCCAAACTGCATACAGACACCCATCAAAAAGATCATCCACCATGATCAAGTCAGCTTTATTCCAGAGATGCAGGGATGGTTCAGTATAAATAGGTCAATAAGCATCATAAATCATATAAATGGGCTCAAAGATAAGAACCACATGGTCATCTCAACAGATACAGAGAAGGCCTTTGACAAAATTCAACATGCATTTATGTTCAAAGTCCTAGAGGAAATTGGACTGGAGGGAACACACCTTAACATAATTAAAGCCATATATAACAAAACCAATGTGCTCTTACTCTTTTTTAACACAGTGCATGAAACTCTTGCAAGAGCAGTAAGACAAGAGAAGGAAATTAAAGGAGTAATAATTGGAAAAGAAGAGCTCAAATTATCCCTTTTTGCAGATGATATGATATTATATCTAAAGGGTGCCAAAAATTCCACACGCAAACTCTCCTAGAAATTATTAACACGTTCAATAAAGTGGCAGGTTACAAAATTAACCCACAAAAGTCTGTAGCCTTTCTATAAACCAATAACAAAGCATCAGAGAAAGAGCACATGGAAACACTCCCCTTCACAATAGCTGCAAAAAATATATAAAATACCTTGGAATAAACATATTAAAGAGCTCTACAAGGAAAATTTTAAATCTTTAAAGAAAGAGATTGAGGAAGACATCAGAAGATGGAAGGACCTCCCATGCTCATGGATTGGAAGTATTAATATTGTGAAAATGACCATCCTACCAAGAGTCATATATAGATTCAATACAATGCCAATCAAAATCCCCATGACATTTTTCACAGAATTGGAAAAAAGCCATCCCAAGATTCACATGGAAGCAAAAAAGACCTCGGATAGCCAAAGCAACCCTGAGAACTAAGAACAATGCTGGAGGGATTACTGTACCAGTTATTAAACTGTATTACAGAGCTATAGTTATAAAAACCACATGGTACTGGCACAAAAATAGACCCATAGATCAATGGAACAAAATTGAAGACCCAAATATGAGTACATGCAATTTCAGCCACCTGATATTTGACAAAGGGGCCAAGAACATTCACTG
>NW_008334442.1:319116-320117 GCF_000622305.1 Nannospalax galili | reverse complement strand
AAACTGAAGACGCAAATATCAGTGCATGCAATTTCAGCCACCTGATAGTTGACAAACAGGCTAAGAACTTTCACTGGAAGAAAGACAGCATGTTCAGCAAATGGTGCTGGCAAAACTGAATCTCTACATATAGAAGAATGAAAATAAACCCCTATCTTTCACCCTGCACAAAAGTCAATTCCAAATGGATCAAAGACCTCAATGTAAAGCCTGAAACTCTGAAAGTGTTAGAAAAAAAACATTGGGAAAATCCTACAAGATATAGGTGTAGGAAAGTCTTTTCTAAACTGGACATCAATTGCTCAGGAGACAAGGGCAAGAATTAACAAATGGGACCTCATTAAACTAAAAAGCTTCTGTACATCAAAAGAGGCAATCAGGGAAGTGAACAGAAAACCCACAGAATGGGAGAAAATCTTCACCAGAGACATATCCAACAGAGATTTAATATCCAGAATATATAACAAACTCAAATACAGAGAATCAAGACAAGAATAACCAAATTAAAATATGGGCTAAGGAGCTGAACAGAGAGTTCACAAAAGAAGAAGTAAAGATGGCTATGAAGCATCCTAAAAGATGTTCAACATCACTAATAGTTAGGGAAGTGTAAAATAAAACTAACTTTAAGATTTCATCTTACCCCAGTCTGGCTAAGATCAAGAGAACAAATGATACCAAATGTTGGAGAGGATGTGGGGAAAGGGGAACAGTCATCCACTGCTGGTGGGGCTGCAAACTGGTTCAACCCCTATGGAAAGCAGTGTGGAGAACTCTTAAAAAACTACAAATTAACCTACCATTTGACCCAGTTATACCACTCCTTGGCATATATCCAAAGAGCTCATCCTATTGCAGAGATACTTGTACATCCATGTTTGTGGCTGCTCTTTTCACAATAGCAAAAAGATGGAAGCAACCTAAGTGTCCCTCAGTTGATGAGTGGATAATGAAAATGTGGTTCATATATACGATGGAGTTTTACTCAGCAGTAAAGAAAG
>NW_008334442.1:318155-319009 GCF_000622305.1 Nannospalax galili | reverse complement strand
TAGAACAAGACTCTGATAAATAAGTATGCAAACAGACATAACTACAGAAACCAGGATAATGGAAAGGAAACAGGGAGGTAAAGGAAAAGAAAGAACCTGAAAGAGAAGAACAGTAGGAAACAGGCCTTAATAGGGAGATATGGATAAAAATTGGGTTAGTTTAAGGGAGGTGGAGGGAAGGTTATACAAGGAACCTCGGGGATAAAGGGAAAGAAGGAGCTCAAGAGAGGTAGGACCATAGGAGAAGGGTATTATTATGGGAGAAATGGGGGAATGGGAGCACCTTAAGTGGAGAAACCATGATGTAGGGGTGAGACAATGTGAGAGATAAATAATGCCTAGCTAGTTTTGAAAACCAGAGAGAACCATATTACTCCTACAACCTACTGACAAATTATACATAGCAGATGAAGAAATATATATCTAGGTAAGGTTTGTCTGAGAACAATTTGTCTTTGCCCAAGATTCATCTACATGACACACAGTAATTATAAGTACCAGACTGGTGGAACTAACCTTCTTGGATGTTTAACAGACATTCTTTGAAGCCTCTAATAATTTGGTCAGAGGACATAAAGGATAGTTTTTTCTCCTTGCCCTTCTAGGTTGGCTAGTTCCAGGGGACTATGAGCATCTCTCAAAATGTCCTGTAATTGTGGTAGGTCACCTGTCTGCTTGATCAAAGAGGCTGAGGAGACCCCACCAGATGGACTTGAACTAGTTTCCAGTCTATAAAGAGGAGGGTCAAAACAGAGGAATCATTTCCTCCATGCTTCCAAGCGAAGCCAACCATGGTGGAGCAGGACCTTTGACTTTCTTCACATAGATGGAACTGGTAAAAGAAAGGAGCCAGG
>NW_008334442.1:267498-318110 GCF_000622305.1 Nannospalax galili | reverse complement strand
AAGATTAAAGGGGCCAATATAATTTCTTAAGAGTTCATATGCATAGCTAAACATACATACAAGAAACAATGCCAGATAGGAGACACCTTCTTTTGAGTTGTTGGCCAGGGTGGCCCAAGGGACTCCCAGATAGTAACCCAGCATAGAACTGGGAAAATAAACAGCAGACTCCAATTTTATCTAAAGGAATATTGACAACTGATTGCTGCTAGATGAGGAACAGTTGAACTTCCTAAAGCAAAGACCTCTAGATAGGCTGACTAGATTCACCAGAGGGGCAAGTAGTGGGGATTGGCTGGGGTGTCGACAACACAGCAGACAGTACCAGGGATATCAGAGTAGAAGGGCTCTAGTAGGGGGAGGGAGGCTATTGGAGGGTGCCATCTGGGAATTGGGTGCAAGGTTGAATAAGGTAGTTTGGGGTGTTCTGTGACATACACACACACAAAAAAAAAATCAACAAATTTTTAAAAATGTATTATATTTGAGGAGGAAGCATGGAAATTTATGTTGTGTTAATTAGTAGAGGTGATAAACATTACCACTGAAATCCACCTGATGACTTTATAGACATACACAGGCGCCAAGAATCCAAGTGTAACCGATTATGACTAGTAATAAACCGATGCATACAGATTAGAGATGCATGTGCCAACATCTCAGTGTTAGTAGCAAAAACAATGAGTCTTTCTGCAAAGAGCAACATATTCTAAAATGAAATGGACCTCTTTTTTAAAGGTTAAAAAACTCATTCAATTTTATGTCTTACAGGACATACTGTGTTCAATATTGTATAACTGTATTAATTCAACTGTGAACCTAGAAACTTATAGCCACTTGTGAAAGAGATGTATTCTTGCTCTGGAGTGTGTTACTGAATATGTTAAAGCTGTAATCAAATGCTTCTTCTAATCATGTAATTATTAAAAATTTTTAAACACTTAAAAATTTTTTAAAAAAAGTACAAAAGGAAGACAGGCAAGAAACTACTGAAGAAAAATTTCATCGACAAAGGATAGTGTGGAGGAGAAAACGTGTCTGGTGTGTTTGGGGAACAGCATAGTGTCCACTGTGGGTGGAGGACAGGAGAATTAAAATAGCAGCATTTCAGGACATATAAATACTAGGAACACATCAGGCAGAGCACAGCAGCCCTTGGTAAGGACTTCAGTTTCAACCAGACCATAATGGAAAACAAGTGAAGAGTTTTGAACAGAAGAGTAAAATTATTTTATTTGTACCTTAAATATTTTACTGTTGGGCCTGTGAGATGGCTCATTGTGTAAAGGTGCTTCTCCTACAAGCCTGAGTTCAAATCAAGGAACTCATGTAAAGGTGGAAGGAAAAAACTAACTTTACAAAGTTGTCCCTCTACATGAGAATTCTGTGTTGAAAGGAGAGCTATAGGGTAGACTTGTACAGTAGTGGTTGTCAGCCCAGAGTGGTGGACAGCACTGGAGCTGATGCCACCACTGCCAGAACAAGCATAGTAGAGAAGGTACCTAAGGTAGGAATTCTGAAGCTTTCCAGAACTACAGTCTAAGACTGCTGAATAAAATATGTGCAGAGGAGACTGTGAAGGAGCATGCAGTAGGCAGGAAGAAAACATGGAGCATATGTGTGCTGGATAGCTTCAGCTGTCAATTTGACATACCTGGAAAGATGAAACCTCAGTTGAGGAAATTCCTCCATCAGATTGGCCTCTGGTCATGTCTTGGGGGCATTTTCTTAATTATTAATTCATATAGGAGCGCCCAGCCCACTGTGGGCAGTGCTATCCATGGGTAGGTAGGCCTGGGTTATATAAGAAAAGTAGCCAAGCAAGCCAGTAAGCAGTACTCCTCCATGGTCTCTACTTCAGTTTCTCCCTCCAGGTTTCTGCCTGCAGCTCCTGCTCTGGCTTCCCATGATAATACACTAAAATTTGTTATGTGTAATAAATCTTTTCCTCCGAAGTTGGTTTTTGTCAGTGTTTTATCACAGCAGCAAAGAAGGAAAGTAGAACAGTATGGTATCCTGTGTATCCAAGTGAAAAATGTGTTTCAAGGTAAGGAAGCTTGAAATGATGAGTCAGTTCCAGCTCTGCTGCTGGGTCAGGTAGCCGTTGGATTAAATGGCTTGGGCTATAGGTGACCTGATGGGAACAGTGTAGTGGGAAGTCAGGGGCAAAAGCCTGACTTTATGAGTTCAAGTGAAAATGAAAGAAACCAACAATCACTGTTAAAATACTTATGCTTCAGCATTCCAGATTTGACCACGTATTTTTAAAATAATTTTTATTGATATCAGAATTTCAAACAATGTATTATGACCATGTTCAGAACCCCCTTCCCAGCCTCCCCCACTTACCCTCCACCCCCCGGATTTCATGTCCTCCATTATTGTCTACTGTTTTTATTTATCTATTTATTTACTTATTTATTTACTATTGTTTTTTAAAGGCCTATAAATTTCAATCTGTGCCTCCCAAGTGCTCCTGGGTGTGGGTCCATGGCCTAAACTCTGGTCAACCTACAGGGTATCACACCAGTAATGAAAACTGACTCTCCCCCTTCCAGTATCCATCAGTAACAACTGATTTTCAGCAAGGACTGGCACTTACTGCCCACCTCCCCTACCCATGCTAGTGCCCTGTCTGTCTTGGGTTTGAACAAGTTTTATGCATGCTGTCATAAATGCTGTGTGTTCATGTGAACATGTTTCTTTAATTTATAGTCTCTTTTTTATCATGAACAAACCAACCTTATTATTGAATTTACATTTAAAAAACATATTTTCAAAAAATTATGTGTCCAATGTAGAAAATGAACAGCAAACAAACCATAGCATACCAAAAATATAATTAATTATACAAGTATTCTTTTATTTTTTTTCTGTCTTTTTGAGACAGGGTCTTCCTGTAGCCCAAGCTGGCCTGGAACTCACAGAGACCCACCTGCCTCTGCCTCCTGAGTGCTGGGATTAAAGGTGTGTGCCACCAAGCCTAGCTATATAAGTATTCTTATTTTGAGGTATAATGAGTCTCATTCTAAAAAGTTATGTCATTCATTAAAAGAATAGTGTTGTATTCCATGGCTAACTTTAAATGTACTCACCAATCACCAGCCAACACACAGAAGAGTCTATTTTTTAAATCAATATACACATAGAATGCTTCAATCACAGCTAGCCAAAAAAGAGAGCAGATCACAATGATAGTTTACCCCGAGAACTCAAACTAATGGGAAGGCAAATCAATTCTCTTCTAAACTGTTTTGGGAATTAAATTATATTGTAATCTGCATTGTCTCCAGTTAACACAGAACCTTCAAATATGTGCAACTTGCTTGCCACTGGCTCACAATAATATGTAACCTTTCAGTGGTAGTGTTAATAACACTACTTGATAAGCATAAAGTTAGACAATTGGAGTTTGCTATGCTATCTGGACATTAAATAAGCTTCAAATGATGATTCACCATAATCATTGCCTTTTTCTGCCAAATGAGTACTGCTAAACACCAGATTATGCAGCGAGTTTCTGCTGCCCATCTTTGATTATCTCACAACTCAACACTAACTCCTTTCACTGTGAAAATGAGTTCAAGTGATATGAGATGTTCTAGGATTTATCTACAGAGTCCTGGTGCTACACTTTTTCTCAAAAACTTTTGAGCTCAAATTGTTTTCAGAGACAATTGCATCTGGCTTATGACAAAATGGATCACTTTTATTATTTCTGAACTCCTTAAGTACTTTCTATGGCTTTCTATTCAATATGTTTCTAGTCTCAAAATGTGTTTCAATATGGACAAACATGGGAAACAAGGTGAAATGAATAAGTAGGTCCTGCTCTCTGAAAACCATGTTTGCCTCAGAGCTCATAATATTAAGTAAGGGACAAGACAGTGCCAAGTGATTTCTGAAGTTTTCATGATTTCCAAAGTTGGAAATTCTTCCCAAAGGATGAAATACATAAAAGGATATTTGTCACTATGAAAAAAGTAGAAAAGAGGCTAAAAAAAGACTTCAGGTAGTATGTAGCCAGAGTGGAGGTCAGGCATTTTAGAGCATATTTCCCTTCATTCTTTTGCCAATATAAGAAAGTTTGAACACAATGAGTGGGCAAGTTTTACTTCTATTATCTGATTACCAAATATAACTGTGTTGCTATCAACTATGAAAGAGAATTAATCATTCAAGGAACAGCTAGATGCTAAAGCTCCTTGAAGGAGTTCATCGCCTAATGAGGGAGAAGCCAACAGTCAGTGTAGTGAGGTGCATTAAAGATGAGCAGATGTACACCGTGACTTAAGTGAGTGGTAGACACCAAATGCACCCAAACAGAACTTTCAGAAAACTCTGACAGCAGTATTTTACTGAGGGGCAACATGCCATAAAGATCTCTACCTTCAAGAGGATTAAAGTATAGTACAGTGCTAGGCTACAGTGGTGCTGTCCCACTTACAAGTAAAATATTAATGGTCATTGAAGCTAAGTTTAACCTCTCATTTTATAAACGTGGTGAAAACTACTGCTCAAACATACATATTGGAATCATCTAAAAGCAGAGACAAGCATGTTGGATTGGATTCTTGTTTTGACTTTTAGAATAAAATTCCCTTTACTTTGGGAATGTATGGATTTTCTTCGGACTGTAAGTTTCATGACTTGGAATTCCTATAAACTACAGTGAAGGAAGTTTTTTAAACTACTAAATTTTTCTGTACATCATGCTTTACTTCAATGTTGGCAAGTTTCCAAGTGTTTTGTCACAATGCACATACATAACTATCCAAAAATATAAAAATAGGCTTTGTAATCAGAACACAATTCATATAATTCAAGTAGTCACTCCAAATAATAATATTGACTTTGTAGAGAAATGTCATGTGAGCCTCAGAATACATTTTTGCTGTATTATCAGATTAACATGGATTTGTCTTACTTATGTGCCCCTTTACTAAAACTCAGGAACTCCTTTACAGATTTATGAACTCCTACGAGATTATAAAGATCCTCTACCTTGTAGGGAGTTATAGGAAATAATGCATTTTATGGCCACAATATTCTTCATGAAAATAAACATCTCAGTTCACTTTACAGAATATGAATGTGTTCTTTCTTCCTTTAAGTGTCCCATATCAGATGAAATTCCTCTTTTTCAACTCCCATAACTTTTGTACACAATAATTCTGACATCTGGAGAAAATTTCTAGCTGTCAAACTGGAATACCCCAACCATCAACTAGGCAAACCTGCCACCTACTGGTCAGTCTTTGAATCAATTTTTTTAGTTTATTGCTTTACAATTGAAAGTTTCCTTTCTTCAAAACAACAAAGATCCTCTACTAATTAACATGAAGCAAATTTTTATAACGCATTTTTAAAATTTTTTGATTTTTTTATGTATTTCATACAGAACCTCCCAAACAATCTTGCTCATCTATATACCCACTTCCTAAATGGCACCCTCCCATAGCCTCCCCACTCCCCCACTGGAGCTCACATAGTCTGTCATCTCTGTTACTGTCCTCTGTGTTGTTGGCACCTCCAGCCCTTCCCCAGTGCTTGTCCATCCACTGAATCTAGTCAGCCTATCTAGAGTGCCTTGTTTTAGGAAGATCAGCTTTTCCTCATATACCAGCAATCAGTTGCCAATATTCCTTTAGATAAGATTGGGGTTTGTTGTTCATTTTCCCAGTTATATGCTGGGTTACTGTCTGGAGTCTCTTGGGCCACCCCAGCCAACAACTCAAAGGAAGGTATCTCCTGTCTGGCACTGTTTCTTGTTATGTAGCCTTCAGTTATACACACGGACTCTTAAAGAATTATATTGATCACTTTAATCTTTGGTTATACTTTGCTTTGGGGTGTTTAAGACCATACACATTGCCATTGAAATCCACCTGATGACTTTATATCCATTCTCAGGTGCCACAGATCTCAGAAAGTAACCGACTGTGACTAGTAATAATCAGATACATAGAGATTAGAGGCGCGTGTGCAAACATCTAAGCATTAGTACCATTAAAAATGATTTTTTGTGTATGACAGTATATTTTAAAATGAAATTGGAGATCTTTTTTAAAGGTCAAAACCTCATTTAATCTTATGTCTTACAGGGTTTATACTGAGTACAGTATTGTATAACTGTATTAATTCAACTGTGAACCTAAAAATTTACAGCCAATTTTGAAAGATATACATCTTTGCTGTGGAAATTGTTATTGAATATGTTAATGCTGTAATGAAGTGCTTCTTCTAATCATGTGGTTATTAAATAAATAATTTTTAAAAATTCACAAAAATCCCCCCAAAAAATCTCAGCAAAGATCATTGACGATAACCAGACTTAAAGAAAATATTCTTTCAAAAAAAAAACTCTACCCTCTCTATGGTAAACAAAAATTACCAAATTTCACAAACCTGCCAATAAAATCATCCCTTTTCCCAGCGTCTTTGTCCCATGCAGTGATGTCAATAATTCCTCCTCTTTCTTCATAGAGATGGAAATCAAATTGTTCCCTCCATTGAGGATTCAAAGTTTTTGGCATAATCTGGAAAAACAAAAAGTTATTATAATCTTTTCAGTAGTATTCAAAATATAACTCAAGACCCTAAATGAGCACTTCAGACACTATCTAGAATATCACGTTCTATACTAGTTGAAGCATAGATTCCGGGGAGTGGTGGGAAGGAAATTAGTCACCAAAATTCTGACATTTTTATTTATGAACAAACCCTAATGATGTGTCCAGAGAAATTAAAAGTCACCCCTTTGACTATCTTCTAGAACATATGAGTAATACAATTACATAGAAAAATTAGTCTGTCAGTTTAACTACTCATTCAGATACTAACATTTATTCTACCTAGTGACAGTTAATGGATGAAGACAGAACTCATAGTCAGTCATCCTATAATAAAGGAAGATGAGGATTCTCAGAGTCTCCGTTCTATTTTCCCAGCACATTGGCTTTTGAAGTAAAAGAAAAATAGGCAATGAGTTCTGTGGGAGCAGGAGGATAAAAGCAAGTTGTTTTGTCGGAGTCTAGCAAACTTTTCCTTTAGTGTTATAATACTACTGTATTATTACATTTTATATACAAGAAACTTTGCATGTATATGCCCTTCATGCTGCATATGCAATAAAAGATGTCTAAACTGCAGTTTTGTGACTACAAGTATTCAGAGAAGATGCTGGACGTAATGAACAAAGTTACTGATATTGATGTGTTATAAAATTCCCTTCAACATTTGGTTAGGCCACACTCATTTTTGTTTCCCTTTTCCTTCTTTTTTAAACAAAAAAGGATGCAATGGCCTTCTCTCTTTTGATGCATGACAGACAGATCTTCAAATGTAGAGTTTGAAAGCAATGAAGTATGTGATGTGCAAAGGTAATGCAAATGAATCACAATTTTAAAGTTCATAATCTGAAATTAATCTGTAATAGATCATGGACAGAAAGAGCAAAGAGAGACACATGTCTACAGTGGGGCTTCATACTTCATATCTAAAGACTAGAACTATAAAAATAAGTAATGCTTTATGCCTACTAGAACATACAAATCAGGTTGAGAGAAGATGGAAGTGGTCATAGGTAAATCTATTTTTGGAAGGAGCCACTTTAAAATTTGTTCTTAATGAGCTGGAGAGATGGCTCTGCAGTTAAGAGCACTGGATGCTCTGGCAGAGGACCCAAGTTCAATTCCTGGCACCCACATGACATCTAATAACCATCTATAACTCCAGTTCTAGGGCATCTGATGCCCTCTCCTGGCCTCCATAGGCACTACATGCATATGGTGCACTTATACATGTAGGCAAAACACTTATATACATAAAAATTCTAAAATAGGCATGGTGTTCTTACATTTAATCTTAGAGTTGGGAGGCAGAGGCAAATGGATCTCTGTGAGATCAAGGCCAGCCTGGTCTACAGAGTAAGTCTCAGGACAGCTGGGGCTACAGGGATACCCTGTCTTAAAAAGACAAAAAAATTTTTTTGACTATAAGCCTGTTTTTATTTTAAATTATTTTTTGTTCTTAAGTTCCTGGTGAAAAAAAAATGGTACTATATGAAAGGTATGATAATTAAAATGTCTTCTTGGGCTCTGATGAACTCCTACGGCATGTTGGAATGTAGTCTGTCTTATTTATCTGCCTATAAAGAGATGAACTTTTCAGTTTTCAATTTTATGATTGCCTTTCTTATACAATTTCCTTCTGCTCAAAAATGATGTCCAAAACTTCCATATAGACACTCAATATGATAAGCAAACAGCCTGGTAATGACTCAGCTCTGTGATCCTTTGAACTACATTTAGCACTGATGAAGACTTTCTGGGCTAGAAGGGAGCTAGGGAGGGTGTTGATCAAACTTGCATGAAAATGAGTACACTAAGGCCAAGGAACCCCCACCAAAATGGAGGATGATCTTGAATTCAGGGTGGAAACCATTTGTCTGTGAATACCACTGTGAAAACTGAGAACAGCTCTAATTGGGTATAACAAAGACAGAATAGGCCAAAAATATAGTAGCATGGCCATTATTATTATTATTTCTATAAATGACATACTACTAATATTTTTAATAGAGTATTACAAATAATAAAATTGTTACTCCACAAGTATTACTACTGTCCTTCCTTCTGCTTTTAGCATTTACTTGGGTATTTATTATGAGCATGGTAGTATTCTAAGCCCTTTCTGTATAAAATATATTCATTTAGTCTTCTCAGTAACTTGCTTTGGCAGGTATTATCTTAATTCCATTTCTACAGTAGGGGAAAGAGGGGCATGCAGAGACTCGTGCTATTCCTAAACGCATTTGAAAACTCCTGGATACTAAACGGCTATTACAATCATGAGCTCAGAGCATCTGTGGCTGTCTGAATGGGGGCATGTTAAGGAAAGAAAAAGGGGAAAAAAAACTAGGAGGGAAGGAAGGAAGGATGGAAGAAGGGAAGGAGGGAGGGAACATCATAGAACTGATAGTCTTGCTTTCTGACATGATATTCCAAAGCCATATTAAGCATTTGAGAAAGTATCCAGTGTTTTCATCTCCTAAGCATACCTACTAACTAGTCAGTGCTTTCCTAATAGTGACAGGAGCACAAGAGACGGAACCGAGAGCTACCTTGCTCTTGTACTTCTGATGGCCAAGCCGGAACTTCACATAGGGATCACTCAACCCATTGGAATCCATGGCTTTGAGGTCCCGCCCCTCGATCAACGTGATGCTGACTATTCCTCTCCACAGATGTGATTTTCTGTGCTGGTCTGATAGACGTAAACTTTGGGTCTGAAACTTTGGCAAAGAAAAAGTGAGTTAGCTTACTGTGTTTAAACTCCAGTCATTCATTTGGCCCTTTTCCCTGTTACAATTTTTTCAAAGAATAAAAGTTAAGCAATTAAGGTGTTTAAAAGTTAAATTCATTTTTCGGGGCACAATGACACATGCTTTTAATCCCAGCACTTGGGAGACAGAGGCAGGCGGATCTCCCTGAGGTCTTGGCCAGTCTGGACTACATAGTGAGCTCCAGGCCAGCTGGGGCTATATGGAAACTTCAAAACAATTAATTACTTTATAGAGTATTATGTGTTAATTATAAAATTATTAACAAATTATAAAATTATCATCTCATGATATACATACTTCAAAACTACCAAAGAATTTTGCACTTGTGTCAAAGATGCCTGTGTCAAAATATATCCAAAATAAATATTACAAATATCAAAGGCCACATCTATACTGTTCTATTTAATATAAAAATTATTTATGGTTATAGGAGTTATTTTTCTATGTTAAATGTATTTTGCAGATGACTTTTAGTTGTAAGGTTAGTTGAAAGTTACATTTAGATAATTTCAAAGCTTCCTTACTGCATTGGGGAATGCAGAATTTCAGCTCACTAAAGAACTACTTAAGTTACCACAGAACACAAAGCTAAATGATATGCTAACCCAGGACACCTTGCTTATGCCTGAAGCTTGTGTCACACATTTTTACAGTTATTTAAGTCAAAAAATGCTTTTTATATTGGAAAGATGCCTCTGGATTTTTTTTCTCATTCAAATATTTGAGCATTTTCTTTAATAATCTCTATTATGCTCAATTCTAAATCACATTATTCAAGCTAGTGAACAAAATCAAAAATTTGAAACTAGCAAATCTATTAATATATCTAACATGCTTAACAAAAACAAAAATGGCATATAAAGCAAATCAGAGAAGGTACAGTAAACAGTAAATATGTTCAATCTGCAGTCAGTATCAAGCAGGACGGTGAAATGATCATTTCTGCTACTGAGCTTGTTTGTCCCACCTACCGTTGTTTCATGAAGAAATTCAGTCCTCGACTTACAAATTAAGGATCAACTTTATATTCTGCCTAATCCCTTCTTTATCAGCTTCATGAAGTTTCAGCCCATCTGGTACATTTCTCCCCCAGTTTCACCTCGTATCTTTTTCCATACTGCAATAACACCATAGCCATTTTACATGTCATCATCAAAAGTCTTGTATTTCAGGTTGCTTTTACTAGAAAAATAAAAACTAAGTTTTTCAAAAGACAATAGTTGTATTAATTGAAATATTTCGATGGAAATCTTTCTGGAACAACACACTGCATATTTCCCTGACTTATTGAATGGCAAAGTTGGAACATTGATAGTGGCTCTGTCTTCTTAACATCAGCACGTTCCTGGCCTGTGACCTTCAGGAGCAGTCTTCAGCTGAGCAAGAGAGGTTCCAAAGTGCATGCCAGTTCCACAGAACACCGCCTACTTCACTAAGATACTCTGCTTCTATCTATTTTACATACTAGGTTTCTACACTGAATTTTGTTTGAAGAAAGGGTTTCTCAAAATGATTGTTTGGAAATTGTTGCACCAAGATATGGCTGAGGACTTTTGCTTGTTTGTTCTAGGATTGCATGCTACTCATTGCCATGCCAATGGATTTTGACTGATTGACTGATTGATTTGACAACCTCTGCTGCTGTTGAGACTGCCCCTAACAGCAGTGCCTAAAAAGGGTTTGGACTTTGCTTTTGAAACTTGTGTTAAGGAATATGAATTACAAGGGAAGAAAATGCGTGTTACAGCAAGAAGCAGAAATAATTACATTAGTAAAGACCAGTAAGTTAACTAACTGCCCATTCATATAGAGCTTTAAAAATTTCAAAGAGTGCATATGTACATCATTTGGCCTCTACTAAAACCCTCAGTAGGAAGGCAAATCCTCAGCCCCATTTTAAGGATGTATAATTGAGGCACCAAGTGTTTGGCCTAATAAATGATAGACATGTGACTAGAAGCTAGAATTTCTGGCTTTTAGTCTTGAGTGTCTCACAAAATAGGTGTTTAGGACAAACATTCTCTTACAGGCTTAAAAATGATCATGATTTAAATTATAATAGTGCCAAAATGTACTCTCAGGTTAAGTGGGTTGATGATACTAGAAATAACATTACAGTAGGGTTTTTCTTACACGGTGAATTTAGGAAATCACTTCATACTCTTCTATCATATCAGTGCATGTATATTTACAATAGCTCAGTTTACTGAAACATGCCTTCTACATATTCTCTGGAAGCAAAAGTCATACCTGACAGTGAAATGGGAGTTGGGTGCAACCTGAGTTGCACATGTTCAGTTAACAATGTCAGGGTAGTTTCTGTAGTAGTAACACATCTGAAACCCTTACTTGTTTGCTCTCCTCATTCCCTTTTCTTTTGCAAGAGAACACAAATAAGATGAGGAGGAGAAAGAATACATTCCCTGCAGTCTCTGCCAAATGCCATTGGTTGTAGAGAAATGCTTTCCTAGACTCTAGATGGATATTTCTTAAGCAATTCAGGAAACAAAGGAGGGGGAGCAAGGAGAGAGTTCATCACATAAAACAGAGAGAATGAATATGGGAATTAAAGTGCCCTCTGAAATGGGCTAACAAGAATAAAAATGTTCTGAAAATAAATTAGAATTTTTTTAAAACATAATTTTCTTTTTCAATATCTTTTGTTCAAAATGGTACATGTCTGAAAAAGAAACTCTATAATTCATTTGAGAATGTTATTGGATAAGTTCATAATTAGAATAAACTGCATATCACTAAACAGATACACATTTAGTTTAGAATATGAAGAATAAAATGTTGATATAAATTTAAGAGATAAAAGTGGATTAGGCAAGCTTGGGCAGTTCATATTAGAAAAGACAGGTGCTTAAGCACAGCTGGTCCTTTGCATCTCTGGGTCCTCCATCTGTAGATTCAATTAATGACTGAAAATGTTCAGAAAAAATACTTCTGTATTGAACATGTACAGAGTTATTCTTGTCATTATTCTTTAAACAATACAGTGTAATAACTAGTTAATTTCACTTATGTTGTATTAGTTAGTATAACTAATCTAGAAATGATTTGACGTATTCTGGAAGATGTACATAGGATATATGTAAATGCTATGCAGGTTTATTTTCTAGATCTGCTTGGTATTCATGGGGGGGGGAGGAGTTGAAATGGTTTCCCCAGCATGACACCAAGAGAAGACTATAATAATATCTTTCTAGCAATTTCTAGGTGATTTGGGTAGTTGTTTCCTTTCTTGGACTCTGTTTTCTTGTGTTTGGTTTTCAAAACACTTCTTTATGGCCCGTGAATATGAAGAACAACCTTTGGTGTGCCTGTATGAAGAACTTCACTCGCTTAAAATAGTTCACTACTCCTACCTATTTTTAAAAATGAATGTTGTGGAGAACTCATTGAAAGAGTGGTGATAAGCATAATCCCATGGATAAATAGAAAAATGATGACATCTACTAACCATGGTGCTCCACGGAACCTTCTAAGTCACTTGCTCTGCTCCAAAAGTTTGTTTCCTTATATGGCAAATTTGTGAGAGCAGAGGCATCAATGCAACCTTGGAACTTATCAGAAATTCAGACTCTTTGGTCCTTTAATAGTTCAGTAGCATCACACACTACGGGAGTTGGACCCATCTAGGTGGTTCTGATATCTGCTCAATATGACAGCCCCTACTTTAAAAGTTACATGGTGTTGGGGCTAGAGAGTTGGCTCAGCAGTTAAGAGCACTGGCTGCTCTTGCAGAGGACCGGGGTTCAATTCCCAGCACCTGTATAGTGGCTAACAACCATTCTAACTCCAGTTCCAGGGGATCTGATGCCCTCTTCTGACCTCTATGGGCATTGCACACCTCAGGCACACACACAGGCAGACAATCTCATACACATAAAAAAGTTACATGGTGCATGTGGATGCTGGCTTTCACCTATGCTCTAACACCTATTACTAGTTAATATAATCATAAAAATTATCCATTCTCTGGCATAGGTATTACTTATACTGTTTAAACCCATTCTTTAGCCATGTCTCTAAATTTACTACTGATCAGGAAGGCAGTTTACTCTAGATATTTGGGCAATTTAAAGACAGAAGTACAAACCTAACTGGCTAATCATGAAAATGCAATTTATTACCTCCTTTTATTAATATTTTCCTCACAGAATACATATAAATGATAGACATTAATTATAGTACTAATAATCAGTCAACCAAAACTTCTTATTGAGCACCTAAAGAGCAAGGAATACTAAACAGATCTATGACGACCCTCAACAAAGTTATACCTAGTAGTTGGTTAGCTAAGGTTAATGTTCTCAGATAAGTGCTTGTTTAATTAGAATTCTACTAGTCAGAGAAAGAAAAAGGGAGGAAGAATAAAAAGATAATCTAAATCGGCATGAAAGCCAACAGCCATGCTGTCAATGAAAAAAATAGTCTTTGAACCTTTAGGACAGTAGTTCTTAAATTTTAGCAGGTCTTCAAATTCATGGGCTTGATCCTCATTGGACATGATTCAGTTTTTATGAGAAGAGTCTTTACTATATGTGCTCTGATGATTCTACTACATGTCAGTATTTGAGGGTCACTCTCATAAGGAACATTCATTCACATTTAGAATTAATACAGGATATCAGGATATCAGATAATAACATGAATTTCAAAATCTGAAGCAATTGGCTGTTAATACGTATTGTTAGATTTTAGGACTAGTTGACACATTAAAGAGAATATTAGTTTGCTTACATTATTTTTTGAAAAAAAATTGAAGATTACGATTAGTTTTCATATGTCTAAAGTGAGTTAAGATTGGAAATGGTTTCAGTACAGGAAGTCAGCCCTCAGAATTCACAGATCATGCAAGCTCAGAGAAAACAAATGAACTGATTGGTTGAACTTACTTGTGCATTTTGACAATAGGGGCTCTGAAGCTCTGCTCTGTAGAAGCCCAGGACAGGAAGAGCAGGCCTGCTGCATGTCTGGATGGGAATGAAGATCAGAACTGTATGGGAAACCTGCAAGCCAGTCTCCACCCCTCATTTTGATCAGCGTGTAAAATGGTTTCTTTAGAAAAATATCATTTAAAATTATGGTTTTGCTCCTCAAGTCACTGCCAGAAAATTTCTTGTAGCACCGTGGAGGTAAATGCCAATGCAACTGTACAGTATGCAACCACCATTTTGGTTTCAGGAGGATGATACCACAGCACAAAGGCTATAAAGTGAAAGGCCCTTCTTAAATGGTTTTAGTGCTTTGTTAGTAGATATATGAGAAAAAATAAACACAGAAAGAATAATTTTCCAAATATGATACTATTCAATATTTTGAAGATTTTTTTTCTGATGCAAAGACAGAAGACTCAAGATACATAGATGCTACATGGACAAACAAAAGAAATGATCATGTCACCCTTGTACCCATGAATAAATATTTTGTAATGATTTTTAAAGACCTCTAGATTAATGGAGAAAATTTGTCCCACATAAACTCTTCTTTATGGCCTTTACTATTAAAAAGAAACCCTACAAAACATCAAAAACAACCAAATCAAATGAAGAACTCACAAAGATCCCTTACCTACTGAAACCATGAGCAGCAAGAGACAGGTTAAGAAAAACAGAGCTGAACAGGGGATTTTGGAAGTAAATCATCAAGGTAGATCTGAAAGTTTCTATTAAGGATTTCTAGAGGTGCTACTAAATTTCTAAATGACAGCATTATGTTAGGAAGAGATGAGAAACATTGGCCTTGATAACATCACCAATAGGAAAAATCAAATTAGGATAGTCTGAGGCATGGTAGGTCACACAGAAACATTTACTGAACATCTATTAAATGCCGTGTTTTAATCATACCCTACATGTTTTTTGTGGCGGCCATTTACTCTAAGGTAAAGAGAGGCTAAAACCTCAAAGCCAAATGTGTAGAGATTGCCAGGATTGGTGTTTGTTTTGGGGTTGCTTATCTGTGATTTACCCTTTCCCTATATTTCATTTTTTTTAAAAATATACAACCTTAGAAGCTTATGACACATAAAAAAGATTTATTGCTTCAGGTTTTTCAAATTGCTTTGATTTTTATTTAGATGAAATATATCCTAGATATAGATTATTGAGAAAGGCTAATTAGAGGATTAAAGGAAGTAACTTGGCTGGGAATTACTCTAGTACATGTTATTCAGTAAAGCAAGATGAAAGTTAACTGTTTTTACATTGTCCTCTATCAATAAGGTGATCAAGTGGCAGAATCTAGCATAGAAACAAGCAAAACTTCCATTTTCACCTTCTAGCTAATACAATTTACTAATTCCATTCCTCAAAGAACTGAATAATAACAGGATATATCTTCTTGGTCTATACTAAGATTTAAAAATAAATAAAAGCAAAATCTATGTAGACCTAGCATGTGACTGAGGACACAG
Source organism: Nannospalax galili (assembly GCF_000622305.1). Taxonomy (NCBI): domain Eukaryota; kingdom Metazoa; phylum Chordata; class Mammalia; order Rodentia; family Spalacidae; genus Nannospalax; species Nannospalax galili. Next base: position 302,340 of record NW_008334442.1, on the reverse strand, counting down.
TCCAATCTTCTCCTTGATATGCACAAATAATCCTTGGCTTTTGTTATCCTGGATTGTATTACCTGTGTAAATCCTAATCCTTCCAAATGAGACAGACACTGCAAGGCTGCGGGAAAGGCCTGGCTTGTGTGTTTACAATGGGCTGCATGTGGAGTCAGCTCTTTTCTCTATTTTCAGCACAGAGGTGGCACGTGCTTTTATTTAATCAAATGATCCACAGGCCACTACAAAGAAGGGATAATGACAGCCTAGGATGACTGTTTTGTGCTGCAAAAATGACTGTGGAGCAATTATTAGCTCAACCCCAGACAGAGGCATGTTCTATCTTTTCCCTTCCCCATAGCATTTATTCCACTGAATTGCAGTTAGATGATCAGGTCCAACAAGTAGATTTGTTCTGCAGTCATCCATCCTCTCAAAGCAGGATTGCTTACAGAAAGCTCCCCCAGTGCTTTGTGCAGCCTAGTGTGAAGTGTTTCCCTTAATAATAGAGCTCGAAACCCTTTTACTTAGAGGATGATTCACTGGCACTGTAATCCTTAGAGAAAGTCTCCTGGGTTTTATCCTTAAATTCTGTTTCATATTTTTATTGCTTCTTTATACAATTTATGGTGCCAGGAAGTTAGTTACTTTTAAGGTGTTTTAACTATCCTCTGTAACTTTCTGGCTAAATAAAAGTTCTCAAGTGCTTACCAGGCTGTTCAAAGTATATTGTAGTGGAAAGTTATTTCTATTTTGACCATATCACAATATTAAAAGAACCTAAAATTTTTTACCAATGATACAGGAAAGGAATAATAGTCCTTGATTTGGTTCACAGAGCCTTTCTTTAGAATTTTAAATTAAAACTTATAAATATGACAGTCTTATTTTCATATCAACAGTAGAAGTAATTTGTGATCTTTTGGGGAAATATAGTATGTTCTTGAGTTGTTCATGATGTAAGCGCTCGAGTACAGAATCACATTCTTGTTTTAAAGTCAGTTACTCTTTCCCTTTGTCTTCAGTCTTCCTCCTACCCATAGGCATGCTCTGAAGTAACTCTCCATTGTATTTTTCTACATATGCTTCTTTGCTTGTCGTAATCCTCTTCTCCACCCTTACATGAGTTTGTCTTGGCATATCCCAGCCCTTTCTATTAAAAAATTTTTAATTGCTCTTTAATCTGCTAAAATCCTTTTGTAAGATGGTTTCTTCAATTAACTCTGCTATCAGAGTCTAGATGTGTGTTCAGCAGCGATCACTAGGAAGAAACATAGCATGCTAAATATTTGAAAGAACTCCTCTAAATGACCCTTCTTTAATTGGAAGCTAAAAGTCTTTAATAAAATTCTGAGTTAATTGGAGTAATCTGATTTGATTTCAAATAATTTCCATTGTTTTCAGGAGAAACATGGTATCCTGTATCCACTGCTTAATTCTCTGTGTTCTGAGATACGGTGTTTCAATGAATTATAAATGTTACACTTTTAGAAATTAGAATAGTGCTGTATCACTTTAGTCTTTTATTTTCATTATTTCTCTTTCAAGAAATGAAGATATAATAAGGACTGACATTTTAGCCAAGCAAGCTCTCAGTAGGATTTATTTTGACTCATTTAACTCACTTGATACCTCTTGAACACACATACTGATCATGATAATAAAGATGATAAAGTTTTTCCCCTCACAAAACACGTTTAACATTTTTTCTTTCATTTATTAATCTTTTTAAAAAGTTATTTTTAAAGCCAGGCATGGTGGGGCATGCCTTTAATCCCAGCACTTGGGAGGCAGAGGTAGGCAGATCTTTGTGAATTTAAGGCCAGCCTGGTCTACATAGTGAGTTCCAGGACAGCTGGGGCTACAGGGAGACCCTGTCTTAAAAAGACAAAAAAAAAAAAAAGGTTTTTTTTAATTTTTGGGGGGTTGTGTTTTGATTTGTGGTTGGGCTACAGGGAGACCCTGTTTTAAAAAAAAAAAAAAAAAAAAAAAGGTTATTTTTAATTATGTGTGGGTGTGTTTCTGCATGTGTGTATGTGCACATGAATATAACCCTGGGGAGGGCAGAAGAAAGTGTCGGATACCCTGGTACTGGAAGCAGTTGAGTTGCCCAACGTGATGCTGAGAACCAAATTCAGAGGACCTGCAAGAGCAATGCATGCTTGTTACTATCTGACCATCTTTGCAGCCTCTCCTTTATGTGTTAAGTTAGCTTACAAAGTCATGAGTTTTATAGGAACATTTTTTTACAGTAGAATCTTCATGCAGGATTTTATACGAGCTATTTAGTATCTCTTTTGCATATCTGAATATATTCAGGGAAAAACATCCTTTCACATATTTCTCTAAAATGCTCATCAGAATACCAACAGAGAGCTGTGGGGCCAGTTATCAGAGTGACTTTGGTGTGAATATGTGGCCTATTATTTATCCCACTAGACTTGGTTATTGATTTTCAGATTTTGTCAATGGGACATCAAACTCAGCAATTCCTTAATAAAGAAGCAACGCTGTTTATTAGGGGCATTTCCTTGATCACCGATCGGAACAGAAGCCTCATTGCTATATGTTCTCCATGTAGCAAACATTTCTTTTTATGACATTCAGAGAGAAAAAATGTTGGTCCTAATCATATCCTTTGAAGTACTTTTGAGTATTTGAAGTACCTTCAGTACTTCTTTGGACTTTAATTTCCTCACTGGTAAAATAAACATCCCTAATGGGTCTGCCTTTGATGAAATTCATACGTCACTATTTGGTGTTGAGTGCCCAGAGTAGAGGTATTCACTGTACCTTGGGTACAAAACCTACCACTTAAATCTAAATATTTGTTATTCTAAAATCAAATACTTCAAGAGACTGAAGGAAGACTAGAACCAGATTGAAAGCACTGATAAGTGGAAGACTAATTTGGGAGTAACAAAGTAAAAAGATGTTGAACGAGCCCCTTAAAATGGGAACTATGGAAAGGGTAATAATTCAAATAAGCAGCAAATTTTGACTCACAACTACTTGTCTTGCATGTTTGTTGCACAAAGAACAAACTCAACACAATGCCCCCAATTCTGCTCTCAAGGAAACAAAAAGCCATTTTTTAATTAAGTATTCAAAAAAATTCAGCCTATATATCCATGGACAATATATAGGAGGAACAATTATTATCTCAGCAAAGGTATAGAGTAACTTCAGTGAAGACAGTCTCTATGAAGGCAGTAGAAAGGAAATGGAGATGCTATATTCATTTAGAAGAGCTCACCACACACAAAAAGGGCTGCAAACAGCACGTGTATCTATGTTGGAGCAGGCAGGGATGAGAGAATGTGGCTTACAATGGTTTACTGGTCAGTGCCTGATGTCATCTGGAACATGACAATGTGCTCAAGAGACACTGCAACAAATCTTAGACTTATAAAGAAGAAAACATAATTTTTTATAGTGAATAGTTTGGAAGCAAGAAAGGTAAATAGCAAAGACTTAAGAATGTAACATTTTTCACTGTAATGCCTATTTCTATAAAATCATGGGCCAAGTGGGAGTTTTCACACAAAGGACAGTCTTAAAGGCAAAGTATTGAAGGACATTAGTAATAAATTAGTAAACGTAGAGCATAACACAGTTACATAAAAGAAAAAATGGATGACAGAGCTCGTGATGATGTCATGGAACACACATTAAATTACAATGGCATTTTAAAAGGATTCTGTAGAATTTTTATGTTCTTTTCATTTAAATCAGAGTTGATGTTTACTAGATCACACATTTTTCAAAGAAGTAGCACTAATTATCTACAGTAGATTTATTATATGTGTTGTTTAAGATCACTACAATAAGAGTATGTTTTTCTTGACTGGAAATGGAGCAGAAAATAATCCCATTTTCCAGACTGGAACAAAGAGTCTTAGTTTACTTTCTATATAGAGCCACAATATTCCTAGAAGGTCTCTGAAACTTCAGTGCTTCAACATTTGTAATAAAGTTGTTCCAACAAAGAAGGACTTCAAAGACCTGTGTTTTTCAAAGAATTTCATACATGCATATAAGGTGTTTTGGTTAAATCCATGCCCACTCCCTCCTCTCCAACTCCTCCCATCACCAATCAAGGACTTTCTTTCCCCCTTACAGACAGGAGTTATGCAATTTAGGAGTCGTTTAGATAGACCCACTGAAGGGGTACCCCAATTGCCTCACCCTGCGTCCCTGTTCAGCATGGAAGAAGCCAGAGCGGTCTGCCTCCCGATTCCCTATCTGCAAATTGGGTAACCTTTTCAGAGGATGGTGTGATAAAAATAGATGGTAGGAATTGGCTGGGCAGTTAGGGTAAAAAGACCCCAAAGAAAAGTAGCTAGTTCCTTGGCTAAAAGTCAAAGTTTCATTGTTTTTAAGTGAAGAAAAGAGTTGTTGAGATGGCTTGAAAAAAAGTCAATAAATAAGGCAAATGAATGCATGTATTTGTGAGCCTGTTTTAAAAATGTGATTTCTTAGTTCACATTTAACTTTTAAAATTACTATCCAGAACCAAAACTCAAGAATATTAATATTAAAAGATTTCAACATTACCCTCCAAAAGAAAGACTTCACAGAGAAATAAGATCCAAACACTTCATTTTCTGAGAGCTCCTAAAAACAAAGAATATTTAGCTAAATTTTTAGATGTTTTTGAGGGTAGTAATTAATATTCAAAAGCAAAACAAATAAAATCAAAGCAAACTTAAAAGCAAAACCATATATCCACAGACACTCTGGATATTTAGAAAGTACATTTTCTTCCCTTGACTACATTATAGTTTTTGTCTTATTCATTTCGACATCAATGAAATAAAGTTTGAGGATTTTTTTCCGTTATTTTTAGAGTTCATGTACCTCTTTATCTTCAATTGTTCAAGCATATGTTGTAATATGATTTTGTTATAGAGAAGTGTTTATGCATGCTGTAAGATTTTTAAATAATATTTGTTCCAGATAATATTTGTTCCTTTTAGTAAAATAATTGTGTTAACCATAGATAGACTTTGAAATCGTTTTTCAAAATGGTAGCAGAAACCTTACTTTTTTTTTTTTTTTTTTAAGAAATCTTACTTTTGCAGGGTGTGGTGGCACATGCCTTTAACCCCAGCACTCGGGAGGCAGAGGCAGGCAGATCTCTGTAAGTTCAAGGCCAGCCTGGTCTACATAGTGAGTTCCAGGACAGCTGGGCTACAGGGAGACCCTGTCTCAAAAAGACAAAAAAAAAAAAAAAAAAAAAAAAAAAAAAAAAGAAATCTTACTTTTAAAACATATACCTACGGAACTGGAGAGATGGCTCAGCAGTTAAGAGAATTGACTGGCTGTTCTCGCAGAGGACCTGGGTTTGTTTCCCAGTATACACATGGCAGCTAACAGCCATCTGTAATTCTCCAGTTCCAGAGGAATCCGACACCTTCTTCTGACCTCTGCAGGCATTGCACAACATGGGTACACTTACACACATGCAGGCAATACACTCGTACACATAAAAATAATAAAAAAATTGAAAAAATATACTTACTTAAATTCTTCACAAAATTTCCCTAATGTCTTGATTATTGTACAATATGTACAATTAATATAACATAACAACTTCATTAACTTGAGCTCTCTGAAAATAATTTAAAAATAAATGAATGCTGAGAATGGTGGTTACTGGGCCAATAAAAAACAATGGATTCAAGTTGGGTATCTTATTACTTCTTCCTCAGACCTTTGTAAAGAAATGAAGTTTCCTTTTCTTTTCTTTTTTTGCCCAAGATGGCCCTGAACTTGCTACGTAGACAGGGATGACCTTAACTTTTGTTTTTCAATTTTCTATTCCTCCTGCCACTACTTCCTGAGTACTCAGATTACAGGCATATGCCTGGTTTATGTGGTGCTGTGGATTCAACTCAGGGTTTCATACATGCCAAGCAAGCAATCTAAGAACTGAGCTACACCCTCAGCCTTACATAACCACCTTTTTTTCTTGTGTATGAGTGTTATGCCTGCATGTATGTAAGTGCACCTGTTTCCTGCAGTGCCCACAGGACAGAAGAGGGTGTTGGATCTCCTGGAACTGGAGATAAGGACGATTGTTACCTGCCAGGTAGGTGCTCGGGTTCAAACTTGGGCCTTCTTCAGGAATAGTCAGTGCTCTTAACCACTGAGCCATCTCTCTAGCCTGATAACTACTTTTTAAACCGAAGGTTTAAATTATATTTTTCCTTTGGATGTTACAGTTTTGTATTCTGTCTCTGGGTATTAAGACAAAATTATGGGAAGCACATGAGAGTTATGGGAAAGTTCAGTCTCTGACATTGTGATTAAGAGAAGCAATCTTACAGTGCCCTCCAAATTTTTCTATTATTTTGTGTTAGCAACTAAGATTGCAGTGGTCCAGCCCCTTGCATCAGATTCAAGGCATAGTAGATGCTCAGTAAATTTTGCTAATTGACAGAGTAGTATTCGATTAAAGACAAGTTACTTCCAACCTTCATAAAAAATAGTCATGGTAGAAAATAACATTGAACTAATATGCTCTAGAATGTTTATCAATTTGAATAGTTTAAGATCAGACTGAAATACATCAGAGATTGCTTCTGCAATTTATCTGTATTTTAAAAATTGATTTCTTTATGAGACCTCTGTTTTCCAAGTTGCTTGCTTGCAGTTTGTTCAGGCAACATTTTGCAGGGCAGAGGTCACTTAGAAAAAAAAATGTTTGACCAGAATTTAAAGAGTTATGCTTTCTTTACACTTACTGTTCTCCTATGACACATCTTCACAACAGATTCTAAATAACGATAAAATCCTTAAAATTTTCACTTACATTTCAATTGCTGAGTTTCTTGATGCCGTCCTATTTTTTAATTCAAACTTTTTATTTTTTTGAGAATTTCATACATGAGTACTGTATGCTACTCGATAGTATCTTCCAGATACTACCTGCATAGTATACTATGCTTACAGGGAATCTGCACCCATGGAATCACAACAACGTGGTTGCCTAGACAAGATCTGAATAATGACAACACCAGTTGACAAGCCAATGTGGGTGGTAGAAATTTCATGAAGTCCACCTCTAGTTGCTCAGAGAGGAAGAATCAGTTTTCTCCAGGGACAATTTTTTTGATAGCTTATCCAATCCCAAGTGGTCATCCCTAAACACATGTACACATGAGCAACACTAAATGGACCCTGTAGGCTCTGTGTGTGTGTGTGTGTACATGTGTAGCAATGATAATTAAAGCAGAAGCCACCCTAATTTTAAATATTAAACAACATTTCAGTGATGAAATTTCTCCTCAAAGATGAGGAATCAAACTACAAGTCTAAAATTTAATTGTATTTAAAATTAAAAACCTAAAAGATAAATTTTTTTCCTCAGAGAAATAAAATTAAAATGCAGGATATTTCTTCCTAAAAAATGACTATGATAATATTTTTAAATTTGTACATAAAATAAGATTTTGTTATCAGATGAAATGAAGATCATCTATCACTCTTTTCTCTAAAATGATATTCTTAAATTAGCTCTGTATACAGGCTGTGAAACACGTCAGAAATGCTTCAAAAAACCAAAATAAACAGATTCAAACCTGTGATTCTTAAACTACAAGTGTCAGAATCAAAACGGCTAGTATTCTAGATTATATGAACTTGTTTTTATTATATATTTTTATTGAATTTTTGTGCATTTCATACAAAATATCTTATATCTTAATCATCTTTATATCTCTCCCCCATCTGCATCATATATAGCCCCCCCCACTGGATTTCGTGTATTCTGTCCTATATTTTAAGGCCATCGAGCCAAGTTAGTGTACTCAATTGTCCCTCAGTGCAAGTTCATCCACTGGGGTCTAATCAGCCTGACTAGAGTCTCTACCTTAAAGAATATCAACTCTCCCTCACCCAGCAATAATCATCTGCCAATAGTTCCTTGGCTACAGTTGGGGCCTGCTGCCCATTTCCCCAGTTCTATGCTGGGTTTTTGTCTGACTGAGTTTGCATGGGTCTTATGCATGCTGACACCATTGCTGTAGGTTCATATGAGCAAGATCCCAGGAGCTTGTAAGACTCTGTTTCCTTACGATTATGCATCTCCTCCCCTGGCTCTTACAACAGTTTCCCCTCCTCTTCCACAATGGTCTCTGAGCCCTGGGTGGTATATGAACCTATATTTATATGAACATAATTTACTTTTGTAGTGCCATTTTGGGCATTTAAGAGACTGAAAAAATAAGGAATCTCATAAGTAAATCAGTTACATAAACTATCCTAGTCAGACAATTATTGTCCCTGAAATCCAGAACCACGAGATGTTCCCATCCTGCCAATAAAAATGACTTAAATATTGACTATGTGTATGGGAATTATGCTAACTAGGATTTTGGTAGTAAAGTCCTCACAAAACTATGAATTTATTCACTTGAGCATTTAAAGTACATTAAAATGAATAAATTATCTTGTTGCATTTAATTTAACACATCCATTCAACTATCTATATCTATCATCTATCAATCATCTATCTATCATCAATCATCTATTTACCTATCATCCATCCATCCATCTATCTATCTATCTATCTATCCATCCATCCATCCATCTATCTATCATCTATCTATCATCTATCTATATCTCTATTTATCATCATCATCTATCTATCTAATCTATCTATCATGTTTTAATTATGATGCCATGCAAATTTGTGAGGCAGCCCTCAGCTCCACTATCCTGGAGTCCAGATATATTATTTCTCATCTTCTGACGAGGCGAAAAGGGGTGACTGGGAAAATGGTTGGCATTTTTGTTAACACATCCAAAAGCAAAGGTCAATTAGCAATTATACAATAAACATCTTAGACTTGGGACATAGGCTTGGCAGGTTCCATCTCATACTTGTGATTACATTTTGTCCTTTGACGTTATGCCAAGTCATCCAGATTTTCTCCCAAAAGAAATTGTAACATTTACAATTTCATTAAAATCAGTCAAATAAACATAAAGTCATGGTTAGAGAAAAAATCTCCATCATTATGAATTACAGTATATAAAAGTACAATTTATTGTCTATAGGGAAATATTGTCAAAACAGCAAGGGAAAATGCATTTCTATCTATGATTCATCTATGGATCCATGTATTCTGTGGAATAATTAAATATGATTATATGTCTATTTTATAAAAACATTTCCTTCAGATTTCAGAGCTGGTGTCCAAATTTGTGTTGTACAATAGAACTGCTCATTGCTGCTCTCCGTCTGTTCATTGTTGCGTTTTGGAATCTCAGAAGTCTTCATTATTGAAGATGATTTTATATTATTTCCAAACAGGTTTAGAAGTAAAAATATTGCCAAAGCAAGGAATTTAAAGTAAAAGTCTGTTTCCTTTAAAACATGTAAACATGTCCTCTTTTCAAGGACATATGCATAAGAATTTATAAATGATATAGTAAAGGAAAGGCATTTTGATCACTCAAAGTTGAGGTTTCCTACCAATACAGCTTTTATTTTTACAGTTTTTCTTTAAAATTACTTGCTTATCACCATATGAAGTCTTTGAAGAAAGGAACTGCTAAATGTTAAATATCTGTTTCATTATGTCTGACTATGTGTGATTCTTAAAAATTTGTTAATCTGTTTCTCTCCATTTAGGTAAAGTATTTTCAGGTCACTGATGCATTTTTAATGTGTCCTCCAAGGTGTCAGGTTTAACTGCCTGCAGTCTTACAGAGTTCAGTGCTCTTTAGTTAAAATTAATGATATCTTTGCCAAAAGTAGTATTGAAATTACTTCATTCAACCAATGGATAAAGTGTTTCATATTTCATTAAAATCATGCTAAGTGATTATATTATTAAAAGATATGTTTCTGGCTGGGTGTGGTGGCACATGCCTTTAATCCCAGCACTTGGGAGGCAGGTGGAAATCTCTGAGTTCAAGGCCAGCCTGGTTTACATAGTGATTTCCAGGACACCTGGGGCTATAGGGAGGCCCTGTCTCAAAAAGACCGAAAAAAAAAGTCACTAAAAATGATGCAAGCTTTCAAGTAACAGAAGATATAGTAGCAAACATTTTTTTTTGAGACAGGTCTCACTATGTAGCCCCAGTTGGCCTGCAGCTCCTTATGTAGACCATCTCAGACTGGCCTGGCTCTCACAAGGATCCTTCTGCCTCTGTCTACCATGACCTGGGATTAAAGGCATATGTGACCATGCCCAGCAAAAGGGCAAAATTTTAAAGAAAACAAAAATTTTAGGTTGACAATATGAATTTTGACATGTACATCTTTATATCAATTCTACAGCATTTTTCTTTTCTCTTGAAATAATATTTTGTTCTTGAACTTTTCATACATGTATATATTTTGATCACATCTACTCCTACTACTTCACTCTGGCTCTCCCAGATCTTTCACAACACATCTCTCACCTAATCAGGTCCTCTTTTTAAAAAAAATTAATAATCCATAGACTGCAACCAGCATTATCCATATATGAATTGGTATGAGGCCATATACTGAGGCAAGAGTAACCCACCACAGGCCATACTCCAAAGAAAAGCAACTCTCCCTTAGCAGTCATCAACTGCCAGGGTTTGGGCCTTGGAACCACCTCCTTCAAGAAGTATTTTTATATAGTTGAAGTAATTTATCTATTTATTTTTATCTTTTTGAGACAGGGTCTCCCTGTGGTCTGAGCTGGCCTGGATTCACTATGGAGACCAGGCTGGCCTCAAACTCCAAGAGATAGCCTGCCTCTGCCTCCCAAGTGCTGGGATTAAAGGCGTGCGCCACCATACCTGGCTAGTTGAAGTAATTTATTCAAAATAATGTTTATTTATTTTTTTATTTGAGACAGGGTCTCACTATTTAATGTAGGCTGGTCTTAACTCATGATCCTCCTGCTTAATCCACCACTATGCTTAGCAGTGCCTTGTTTACTATTGTCTCATCATAACTCATAGATAAACTCATTTTTCCAGGTTGAAAACATACACAAACAATGTTGAATAAAATCCAAGCTACTTTGTAGAGATATTTCACTATTTTGTTTCCAGTTTTGGTTTGATCCCACAAAATTATTCAAAGAAGACATATAAATCTTCTATTTTGAGCTTATGAAACTTTCTTGATGAATAATTTAACCTTAGAATAAATTACCAATGATACGCTTTTTCTAAAGAATAAAACATTGCAATAACTCAAAGTGTTACCCCTTCTGTGCCAAAATTTATTTTGCCACATAAATGTAACACCTTGACTGCAGTAATTATCTACTTGCCCAAGTTTAGTGAAACACTGATTGTCTTTTCTTCTTAAAATAACATTCTTCTATTATCACTAAGTGTAAGGAAAAAATTTAAACATGCATGATGGAAAGTGTAATTGGGAACCATGAACATATTAAAGGACATGGCCATGCCCAGAAAGGAGATATAGATACTTACTGATCTGAATGTAGTTGAAATATAGCCCATTTTTTTCTACACCTTGCCCTACAGAGGTGGTGGAAGTAAATTTGTCTTATTTGTTACAACCTGATAACAGATGTACTCAAAATAATATAGAAGCTGGTCTCCAGTAGCAGATATGATTTACCTGCCCCAGGGGGGCTCTTCTCTTGATTTCAGTGGCACACACTGCTTCAAGGCAAGTGAGTTGCACAAATAAGATTTCCATGAAAGGATCTATTACTGGCAGAAGTATGGTAAAATATCATGATATATGAATATCACGATAGCATGAAAAATATCTCATCACATAAAATGAAGACAAAAAATTGGCACGCAGATATTTAGATAGTAAGAAATTCTGTAAGCTGATTCACCTTGTATAGAAGAGGTGTGTGTGTGTGTGTGTGTGTGTGTGTGTGTGTGTGTGTTAAAAAGGAGACCTTTAATTTAGTACTTTGTTCTCTGTACTTAGATTACTTTGAAAGAAACCACATCAAGGAGAAAACACTATAGAGAATCTTGAATAATGTTGTCTAGCTATACTTTAGTAGAATCGTTTTGATTCTCAGATTTATTAATTCACCCTTGATACACAAAGACAGGCCTCATGTCAGAGCCCTGCCATGAAGATGCAGGGAGACCACATTCCTGTAAACTGAGAAGAAAATGATTTGTGGTTAGATGAAAATTTCAATGGTGAGCATAATTATTTAAGACATAACTTAACGATACTAATATCTGCATTTAAATCTAGTGTGGATATAGTCTTTCCAAAACCAAAAGAAGAAAAATACTAAGACATGAAGCTTAAGGGGAAGAGTGAAACAGAAGAGACTTCATTTCAATGATGCAATAACAAAAAAGTGTGTAAGTCCACCTAGTTCTTAGCTCTCTTAGTTTTTAAGAAGCAGTTTGCTGGAGAAAGGGATTCAGGGAACAGTTTTAACTTGGTGGTGTGTGTGTGTGAAGAATGGTGAAGTAGGTAATAATTGTAAATGTCAAATTGGGGTTTTTTAAATATAATATTGTATTCTTGTAACATCATCATAGGTAAATATGGCAAATGTTTTAGGGCATAGTGAAAATTTTCATGAAGTAGCAGGCTGTTCATTATGATTTCATAGAAAAAAATAAAATGAGTGAACTTATTTTAATTCATTCAACATTCAATATCTGCATTAAAATTTACCAAATTGAAAAATTCTAGTCCTTCAATGTAATATTAACACATGTACTAAATTCAATCTGTCAAGTACTCAAGCCAGTGATGAGTTAGACACATGCATTTTGCATCCTTATTGGCAAGTTTTGAATATTTAATAATTAATGCTAAAAATCTCAAGATTTTAGATATAAAAATAGTCAAAAGAAAATATTTATTATTCATCTAAATTCTTTTGTAGATTCAAGGAAATTATGTGTATTTATTTTATTTTGTCACTAAGATTGAACTTAAACGTAAATTAAACATCTTAAGAGCATTGATAGCTATCTATCATCTATCTATCTATCCATCCATCTATCTAAATATATGTTAGAAAGAGTTTTGCTCTGGAGCCCAAACCAGCTACTAAGTAATGATTCTTTTGCTTCAGACTCCTGAGCACTGGGTTAATAAGTACCTATCAACAGATACAGTTAGAAAGGATACTTCTATCCTCTTCTTTATATTACAATAAAATGGATCATTCACGTTGATTAATGCCAAACACTATGAAATACTTTTAGCTAAATATACCTGGAAGAGGGAATGTTGCTACTATTAATGGATTAGTGGTTTTTTAAAATACAAATATTTCATAATTGAGACACAGAATGTGGAAAATCAAATTATATACATTTTAAAATCTATGTATTTTCATATGGTGCTAATTTAAAAGTGTAATTGCAAGGAGAAAATGATAATGTAAATATGAACAGAAAAAAATTTTCTTTAAAAGTTCTTGAAACTTTGGTTTGTTTAGTGAAATCACAGTGAACACTCAGAAATAGTCAGCAAATTTCCTCAATATGTGTTTTTGTAACTTATTTCTTAGTTATTACCAGTGTACAAATTGGAGAGGCACTATAAGAAGCACTTGTTAAAACAAATTAAGACATCACAGCAAACAAAACTATATATTTTCTCTTTCTTTCTTTCTTTCTTTCTTTCTTTCTTTCTTTCTTTCTTTCTTTCTTTCTTTCTTTTTTGGTCTTTTTGAGATAAGGTCTCCCTGTAGCCCCAGCTGTCCTGGAACTCACTATGTAGACCAGGGTGGCCTTGAACTCACAGAGACCTGCCTGCCTCTGCCTCCCAAGTCCTGGGATTAAAGGCATGCGCCACCACAATAAAATGAAAACGATGACAATGAAGAATAACGAGTAATAACATGATTTGACAGAATGAAAGAAGAAAGATTGCCAAAATTCCAGGGTCTAAGAAAATTAGTGCTAATAAAAGCAGTATTGACCTTCTAAGCAGAAATTAGAAAAATGCCTTTGATACCTATGAAATCTGACTGATCTGTTTCAAGCCATAGTCTGATAACAGTTTGGTTTCATCTCAACATATGTATGTTCAAGAGTGGTGCCAGCAAAAAATATAGAAGGCTTGATTTGTATCTTTTGTATCTTACAAGTTTTGTGGAAAGCCAGAGCTTAGTACATTACTGCATCCGCCATTCCTTTCACGTTGGAAATCCATTTATTTCTTGAAGTGAGATGAGGTATTGAGAGAGAATGGTTCTCAGCCCATGATCCAAGTTGTAATGGTATAGGGACTTTTGAGCTAAGGAAACCTCATACTCAATTTTCTGTGAACAAAACCAGAGTTTCATAGATACTTCTATCTGGTTCTTGCTCAGCCACATTGGCTTAATCCTGGGAGCAGAGTGACTCTTTTCTAGACCCTGTTGTACACATAATAGAGACCAGATGCTGAGAACGAGGTTAAGAAGTGACCAGAGAGAAGCAGGAGGATGGTTTGAATGCTCTAGATCAGTGTGGTTTCTACCAATTTAGAAAGCATTGCATGATTCGTTTAAAGATGTGGAGAAAAACAAAACAAAACAAAACAAAACAAAAAACTGGTAGTGATGATACTTTGTGGTACAGTGTGAAAGAGCATGAGAGAAATTTGGGAAAGCAGCTAAAAGTCCTCTCAAGAAGGAAAGCTGAAAGATCACATGCTAAGAATTACCTTACTTGATCTTTTCCAACTCTTCCTCATTAGCATTGTCTGTAAATGAAATAAAGCATTTCATTATCTTTTCACGCTAGTACAGAGCAGGGCAGCCATTGTTTTCTAGGAGACATGTAACATTTCTTAGCCTTTTAAATGGCAAAATACTTCCAGCAACAACTACACAAGACAGGAATTGTTTCTACACATACACAGCTAGAGAAGCACCTTTAACACTCAGGTGGTCTTTCTCGTGAGAGTTCATTTGCTTTATTCTTCGTATGAAGAAATGAGACAGAATATCTTAAGTAGAATGGAAAACTTGGGATTTCTTAATTACCATTTGGGAAATAAATTGAGTTTCATGACTTACAATTGTCTCATTTGGTGGTGAGGGGTGAGGATATACTTGAATTTATTGAGTATGTAATTATTATTTTTTCTTCAGACTACATTTAAAGTCTGTTGATTTCACAGCATTTTATTTTGGAATCATTCATTATTAGAATTAAGATTTTTTGAGACAGTGTTGCCCTGTAGTCCCAGCTGGCCTAGAACTTGCTGTGTAAACCAGGCTGACCTGGATTTCACAGAAATCTACCTTCTCTTCCTTTTGAGTTCTGAAATTAAAGACGTTTGCCACTGTGCCTGACCTTTAGAGTAAATCTTTAATGTATTAGGGTCTACAACTACTTTGAAGTGAGAAAAAGGCTGCTAATTTTTCCACTAAAACATACCCTTATTTTATTTATATCATAGTGAGAGATAGTTATGACTAAATGTCTTAAACTTCTAGAGATTGTGATAAATGCCTAAAATCATTGTTCTCTTACATAGAATAAGTCACACCCTCCAATTAAAAAACTCTCCTCTTTACTTCTAAAAAAATTTTGTAGTGAGCACCGACTAACCCCTGTCCCCATCTTAGTTTTACAGGCATTTTTAAAGCAGAGACTATTTGGGGGAAATGCTACAGCTTCTAGAAATGCTTGCCATGTTAGTATTAGGGAAGTGCTTTAGCACCTTTAAGAACTTCATTTTTTCCAAAAGAATGATAAAGAAGATTCAATTCAGAAAGCGCCTTACAAAAATACAAAACAGAAAGGATTTTAATATAAGACTAAGGCATTCTTTGATTGGAACAAGGAGATCATAAGTGTGTAGTGCCTCTAGGATAGAAAATAAGAAAATTGTAAAATTGCTAAACACAGTGATACATTTCTTTTATTATGCAGCTAGTGGTTTTTAAGGGCATATTTTCTCTACATAAACTGTGTGCTAAATACTGACCAAAACACAGAAGAACAACAGATTTCCAAAGATTATAAAAATCCTCTTCCTTGTTTATTAAGTAGAGCCAGGAAATTGCAAAGTATTATTATCAAATACTATGATAGAGATATATTTATGTTTTTTAAGTGCTGTGGTACAATTTATTTTGGAGCAGCAACCCAATCACTGGATTGTGGAGATGGGCATTGGTGGACACCTAATAGACATTTGTCATTGATTTTAGGTGAGTAGTTGTCATCATCATCATCACCAAAAATGACAACACAATCACCTCCTCCACCATCACCAAAGGACAACTGAAAACCAAATTCTTTAGTGGTAAGCCATATTCAGAAAACTGTCCAATTAAGTGTTAGGTAATAAAGATCCAACTTTGTAAGAAAACATAATTTCAATGTATTGAGCATGGCAATTTCTAAAGACAATATTTTGAGTCAAAACAAGTGAAATATCTTAACTAGTGATCATTTACCATCATCAATTAGCATGTAAAGATCTTATAAAGTTCCATTCTGTAAGAAGTGCTATGCTTTGAAAAGAGGCTCAGAACATTAAGATGAGTGGACTCTGTGTCAACACTCAAGGGTTTAAGAACCCCATGCTGTTGGCCAGAGCCACATTTCCAGATACAAAAGTACTGCATACTTTGGCTTCTGATACCAAAAAAATAGACCTCTGGCATTTTTTCATGTCTCTCAGAACTGGCTTTATAGAGAGGCTACATGGCTGTAGTTTTCAAATCAGAAATTAATACAAGGAAAACAACCATGATTTCTGTTAATATGATCTGGAAAATGGAGCCGTTACAGGGACCAATTCAATACCTTCCTGACTCAGTATCGAAAGGTCTGTTATTAGATCCAGTGATTCTCAAATTGGCCCCAAATTTTATTGGCCCCAAATTTCTGCCTTTTTAGGTAAGCCAACTAGCTAATTAATGGATTAAGTTCCCCCCAAAGGCTCCTTTTTCTTTTTTTAGGTACTTGGGTTAAGGAGATTCAGTAAAACTAAGGCAACAGAAAAGTTAAAAAGCAAATGAATTCAATAGCTGAACTATTAGTTTTGCCATCTATGCGAACTGTTAAAGAAGAAAAGTTGTTTGAGGAATGTTAAAGAGATGAAGTAAATTATCAAAAAGTAAGATTTAAGTTTTGCTCTGTGATCTTAACCTCAGCTGAGAAACATATGAATTAGCTTTTGAAGGTGCCAGGGTTTATTATTTAGATTTAGACTCTTCATTAGCAGTTCAACCTTCCTTGAAGTCAATAAAAAGAATAAGTGACATAAAAATATGGCCAACAATACAATTGTGGAAGTCATTGTCTTAAAGATATTTAAAATCTCACGTTTTTACTTCCATCTTTTGTTGTAGTGAGTTTTAGTTGACTCTATTGCTAATGTACATACAGAAAAAAATCACAGAAGTTAGTATATACATCTTTAAAAACACATATATTCAACATTTTGTAAGTGAATCTTCTCCAAACATTGACTGTATAATAATTAGGAGATGCATCATAATTAAAGCATAAAAATGTTTAAATTCACTAAAGGCAATCTAGTATCAATTCATATGTTTCTTGAGATCTTCTAATTTTTTCTTAGCTAAGCAATTTGTAGATCTAGGTTATCAAAGAGAGTGTGTAACACAAATGAACTCACTTTTATGTCACAAATTCTCCAATGAAGAAAGCTGTGGATTGAACTCTGCTAGAAAAAGAGCCAGAAAGAACTCAAGCACACTATCAAACAAAATACCATATAGGACACACATGTATGGACAACATACTTTTGCAGGCTCCAAAACATGACATGCAATCAGAACAGAAATGACAGTTACCCCATGCAGTGTACTCGCATGCTGTCTGCAATGACTTTAGCTTCTTGTACACACAATGCTGGGGACTTAAAAATAGATATACACATATATGTTCACATCTGGGACTTTTAAAAATACACTCAATCATGTACTCAGTGCAGAAGATTTTAATGCTGGTAATGATGAAATACACTTACTGCCACTCCTACACTTCTTAAATTGCTGTAATTACATGGTGCATGGCTTTGAGGTTTTAGAAAGTAGGCTGATAGATTTTTCAACTTATTCTTTGGTTTTACTGATTTCCAGAAGTGGCAATCCACACAAGAAGAAATCATCCCAACTGCATTATTCATGGAGTGATTGTCAGTATTCAACAGTGCACACAGAACTCACAAAACAGCTGATTTAGAAATCTTAGTGCTTTATAAAACTAAGTACGATGAGCTTCCAGTTGCTCCGTTTCCCGTTTCTATTGCACTTTCTTAATGTTAATATTGTATTCCTACTCGATTGTTGGGACTTATTTGTTAAAGCCACTTCAGACTCATTTCTTCCATTCTCTATTTTAATTCATGTAAAACATTTAGCAAAGTTTTATAAACATAGAGATAAAAATAAACAAGTGTTTTTAAATTAAGTCTTATGTCCCCAAATCCTAAAATAAATTATTTCTGAAATAGTAACCAAAAAGAACAAGGCTCTTCTTACAATATTATGTGAGTCTCAGTGCAACATCATCCTCTGTTCCTTACATATATCTCATTCACACTGAGTAAGGCTGTGAAACATTCAGTAACTGATACTTGGTTTACTGAATTTTGAATTTGAAATTCTTTCTAAATAAGATGTGTTCCTGGATAATTAGTGAAAGTTTGACATGCTATTTTCACTGAAACAATATGTTCTATATTTAAAGTCTAAGAAATTTTAATCTGAAGATATATTGGATCTCTGAGTGGTTTTTTTTTTGTGGTTGTTTTTATCTTTTTGAGACAGGTTCTCCCTATAGCCCCAGTTGGTCTGGAACTTGCTATGTAGATAAGGCTGGCCTCGAATTTACAAAGATCCACCTGCCTCTGCCTCCCAAGCATTGGGATTAAAGGTGTGTACCACCATGCCTGACTCTCTGATCATAGTTTTTAACCAAGAAATTTCAAATGTGTCCCAGATGAATACACTTAGCTAATGCTAGACATGTTACACAGTGAAGAAAATTAAGTGGCATGTCTGTTATTCACTGACATGATTAGAAACTTCCAAGAAGAATGATATAGCTTGATTCAAAGTGGCTATCATTAACATGCCAATTTTAAGAACTTATCAAAGAAAAATAATTATTTAATCATGGCTCAATGGTATTTGTATCAACCTCAGGGATTTGAATATTAAAACAAGAATTAAAAACAACCTTAAAATTCCCTCCCTTTGTCCTTTGAAGCATCCTTTCAAATTATCATTGAGATAAACTTATGAGACATTGAACAACCACGAGGCATAGGAAATTAGACTAGGTTTTGAGAGATGTTCTCATAAGAAGATTTTACAATTACATATGTAATATTATATAGAATGTATGGTCATGAATATATCATACACATATGCCCCTTGCCCAGGATGATTCTATATAAGATGGAGGTGACTTGAACTATAGGCATATTTTCAACAAGAAAGATGATACTGAAGATAGCTTGAACTTGACAACAGGCGAACTACGGAGGAGTTTGTGGGACTAAAACAGAAGTTCTAAGTTGGAGAATATGCTGCTTGTGGGAAAACTCCTCATTAAGAACTTTGATTTGTTATAGAAATAGCTGTAGGTCACGAAACAATTACAAGAACAAAGGAGTTACAGAACCTGGTACAATGCTCAGAGATGACCACCAAGTTTGCTTTTATTTAATTTATTTATTTATTTACTTATTTATTTATTTATTTATTTATTTATTTATTTTTGGTCTTTTCTCTCTGTAGCCCCAGCTGTCCTGGAACTCACTATATAGACCAGGCTGGCCTTGAATTCACAGAGATGTGCCTGCCTCTGCCTCCAGAGTGCTAGGATTAAAGGTGTGTGCCACCATGCCTGGCTAAGTTTGCTTTTTTAATTCAGACATAAAACTATACATACTTACAAATCACCAGACATTTATAGAACATGTAGACATTTTCATTCAAATAAGCATATCCAGCTCCTCAAACATCATTTGGTATGACTATTTAAAATACTTTCTTCTAGCTCTTTTGAAATACAGAATACATTACTGATGTCCATGGTCACCCCACTGCAACAGCACACCAGACATACTCACTCCTTTGAAACTGCAACTTTGCACTTGCTCATTGACCAGTCTTTTCCCATCCTTCTCTCCTCATCTAATGTTTCCAGACTCTGGAAGCAATATTCCACTCTCAACTTCTCTAAGATGAAAATTTTTGATTCTAAACATGAGTGAATTATGTATTACTTCATTTTTACCTGGATTATTTTATATAGCACCTTATCTTCCAGTTCCTTCTATGTTATTGCAAATAACAGGACTTTATCCTTTCGTAGTTGTCTAGTGAACCACTGTAAAGTTTTTTAAAAAAATAGATACTGACTCATGATTTTTTAAAAAATTTAATAATTAGTGTTGATAAATTAATTACAGAGAGCTTGAGACAGTAGAACTAAATAATCAAAGAAACAGCAAACACCAACAAATGTATAGGCATTTGTAGGCAATTTTCATGCTGCCAGCATATACCTAGAAATCAATATTTAAATATAAGCACTTCCCCATGTTTTCTATTTCTGTCCCATCCCCCATCTTGCCTCTCCACTGGCATGTGATGTGATCCAGATATTGATCACAACCATGAGAATGCTCTAGGATGGCCACACTGCTCTCTTCTTTCCTCCTTGTTGGGTGTGACCAAGGTCAGGATGAGAAGTGAGGACTGTTCCCAGCTAGAGGCTGATCCAGGTGCAGACTACAGACCTTACTGAGCTCTGCCTGAGCCATCTCCTTCTCTAAGGAAGAAGAATCAGGGAAGAATAGCTACCAGATGGGAGGGAAGAAGACATCATTTCCCAAGCAGGCAGCAGAATAACCCAGCATAACCTGAGACTGAGAGTAGAGGACATGAAGAAAGTCAGTGCATGAAAAATGCCTTGCAGGAAGGAAGAACTCTTAAAAAAGTTGGTATCATCCAAGGAATTTAAGTTACGGAAATGGCATGAGGACTTAAGGAGGAAATCTTGGTATAAAGGGTGACTGTGGATGGAGATACACTCTGAAGAGGAAAGAGAAGGAGAAGATAGATAAAATGAGATTTGATGTATACCTTTCCCGGAACTCATTTGTTTTCTTTCATAATCATGTGTAAGAACTCACTGACAATCAACTGTTCTTTGCTATAATATTTTAATTAATTTTTTCCAATTAGAAATACATTATGCCTAAAATATAAGTTTGAGCAGTCATGGAAATTAAGGTATTTGAAGGGATTGCTAAAAAAAAAAATGAGAACAATTCTTGCCAGGGCTGACATTTTTTTTTTTATAAGTCAGAGAAACTCCATAGTTTCCTTTTAAGATCTCTTGGTAACTAACTTGATTCCTTTACCTCAGGGTGATGTTAGAATATTTAATAAAGATAGTTTTAATAGAGAAATTCCACTATCTGTCATCAAATCACCCAAATAAATAAATTGATAAATTACTCCAGTTTCCAGTAATATTACAAATTTGGATAGTTTGGAGTATACATAGGACCTTGGGCATGTGGTTATTTCATTCATGAAGTACTGTCCCTCATTAAAATAACAAAGAACATCAATACATGAATATGCTACCACAAAATTTTATTTTTTTTTTACCCTTGTACAGGCAAACCTGCTAATTTCCTTCTATCTCTGTCTCTGAGAGTTCTATATCCAACCTCCATCATCTTTCACTAGAGGTTTTGCAATAGCCTCCTGATTGGTCTCCATGCTTCCATTCCCATTCCATCAATCTGTTCCTACAATGTAGAAACACAG
The DNA here is from genome assembly GCF_000622305.1 of Nannospalax galili. NCBI lineage: Eukaryota > Metazoa > Chordata > Mammalia > Rodentia > Spalacidae > Nannospalax > Nannospalax galili. Next base: position 280,621 of record NW_008334442.1, on the reverse strand, counting down.
ATCTGACTTTTAACAGGCAAATCCAGTCATGTCATTTCCCACCGTAGACCTTTCTATGGTTTTTCACTGATCTTTGGGAAAAGGTCACAAGCATTACCATGGACAAGACTAGGAATCTCTCTTTTGCTCTGTACTGTGTACCACGATTACCACATTCTTACCACACTCTTTGTGTCTATTTTCTGTAAGCTCTATTAACTCTTCAATTCTTGGAATGCAGTGAGCTTCTCTAGCCACATGCCCTTTGCTACTTTAAATACTACTAGTCCTGATTTTTTTTTTTTTACAAGTTCTTAAGATGTAGCCTTGGCTGAAACTTACTATGTAGACCAGCCTGACCTCAAAGTCACAGAGATTGGACTGCTTCTGCCTCCCAAGTGCTGGAATTAAAGGCACGTGCCATCATGCCGCTTACTCATTCTTCCTACCTCAGTTCCCATTTGACACCCTTAGAGAATCCCTGACCCTCTGACTAGAACACATTTCCTTTTTTTTCTTACCCAGAAACATGTGCCTTTTTTCACAGTACTAGACACAGTTGTCATTTTCCATTTCTCTCAGTGATTAGCTGGACACAAATTCCAATGCATCCCAAGTACCACACAGGAACTGTCTTACAGTAGACTCCCAGTGAACACCAGGGTTGTTTGAAAAAAAAAGACAAAGTAAACATTTATAAAGTATTCCTAATTATAGATTAGCCATGTAGGATTTACTTCCAGATTTGTGCTAAGTGAAAACATGTTTTCTCTATTGGTGATATCTAAATGATGGACTTTCATTTCTAAATACTCTTTGTGAAAACCTTTCCTTACCTACCCTTCCACCTGCACACATACATACTCAATCACACCATGCCAAGTTCTCTCACATCAGGGTAATATTTGAAAAAGAAAATTTTCTCAATAAATATAGAAACTTAAACCATATTTTTCAGATAGTACTATGAACTTTTATGTCCATTTAATTTTTAAAAGGAGGGAAAGAAGTGATCCTTAAAGGGATTTTCAAAATTTGAAATTAGAGTCCACTATTTCTGCCTACAACCTTGGAAAGAAATGTCAACATCTTTTTTGCAGATAACATACCAACTTGAATGATGTATTATTTTAAAACAGAAATATATACACTGCTGAATTAGAATATTTGAGCTTCTCTAAAAACTATATCTGCTACAAAAATGTGTTGCATCAGAACCAGGGCAGTGCCCAGGCATATGAAAGAACATTGAGCTGGAATAATGTCTGGCAAATTGCAGCTGAAAGTGCACACTGAAAGCACACTGATGTGGGTCAACTTTTTCGTGTCACTTCAACCATATGGGAGTAACTGGTTCCTCTGAATCCCTCGTTAGTTTCTCACAGCAGCATAGTGTGTAAGGAAGTACAGACAGCTAGTGCTGAGGTACGGGAAATATCAACATGGAGCCCCGTCCAGAAGATGAGGAGAACCCACTTATCACTCAGTAAACAACCGCCAGAAAGCAGAAACTCTGTTATAATTTCACCTCATTTTCTTTGTTATGTTGCACTTGACAATACTGTCACAATAGCAGAGTCTTGGTTACCTCAGTGTGAAATTCTAAATATTCAATTCTGTTATGAATGAATTCCTTGAAAGAATATCAATATTTGCCTATAACATGTCTGAAATTGAAAAGTAAAATTGTAAAGAGATGTTAAGCTACTTCTTACAACAAGAGGTTCTGATCTGGAATGTGGAACAAGAAATTTGAGGTGAAAAGACACAATGATCATGGACCAGTGATGCCCAGGGTACTCACAGAAACAAAAGACAGGCCGGTTTCATATGCAACTTCTTATGATTACCTGTGTCCAAAGGCTCACCGTGACATTTGAACAAATGGGAACATCAAAGGGCTCCTGCTAGGCTATGGGAGACTTACCACATCCCTGGGTTCACCTTCCTTAGGAGTAAGGACGACTGACAGCAATATGATTCCAAGGTCATGGTCAGGATAATGGGGATCTTTCAGAGTTAGGGTCACATCCGTGGGCCTGTGACCAAAAATATTTAGATAGTAACAAACATGTAGACGGCTCTTATTAAATACATTTTCCACACCCCAACACTACTATTTATACATAAGGTAAAACAGCATACTAAAGTATGTGAGTTTATAAAGTACTAATTTGATTTATACATGAACTGAGGGGAAAGAATGTTAACTAATTATATACAATAATCAGCATATCAAAATATACATAAAATACATACAGTCTCTTCAACTTTCTTTAATTATGCCATATTTTTTCATTTAAAATTATTTTTAACCAATAATTTATCTTTAATATACAATGAGAGAAATTTATGTTTTAAGTCTTGTAATTTGTATATCCTTAATGCAGAGGTCTATAGAAATGTGGTGTAGCCTTCATAGCAGAACAGCACAATCCATTTCAGTTTGCACTCAATACAAATGGTGATGGACCACAGATACCATCACTTTAGAATGCTTCTTCCAAAGGTAGCAGGCAGCAGTCTTTAGGTCAAGTTAGAGTTAAGATTTAGTTCGAGTGAAGGAATTGTAGGAAGAAGAGCAAAACCTGCACTTTTGTCCCATCTAATAACTTTTTAACTGAATAGTTGCTATTGAATGAGGAAGTCAGGGCAGATACTGACATTTCCTTGGGTAGGGGAAAAAGATGGGCATGAGAAGAGGGGTAAGCCCCATGGCTCACAGTTCATGACAGAAGAGTGACTAGAATATAGACTGGTGTGTTTTCTGTTCACAGGCTCAGCTTTCTAACAAGGTATAGCAATATTACAACAGTTGAGAATTACCTGTTTAACTCCAATTGAGTAAGGTCCAAAAAAGCTGAGCCCATAAAGTCATCCTGAAGTCCAAAATCATAGTCAAATACCTAAGAAATCAAAGAGACAAAATGTTCCAAAATAATTTCAAAAAAGCTTTTATTGAAAACATCTTGATTATAAAATATTGATTATCCACATTACCCAAACAATGCAATTTCCAGATATTCATTTTCTTATTTGTTTGTGTTTCTACTTTGGAATACAGAGTCTCACAAAACATTCAGTAAATTAATTTTATTTTATGATCAATTTATATCAAATAGAAGTTTTATGGAAGACATAATAAAATCAAACAAAATTTAATAAATATTGAAAAATATTGAAGCACAGGCTTAGAATACTTTTTCTACTTGATTGAAAATGTATTATTAGGGCTGGAAAGAAAGTTCAGTGGTTAAGAGCACTGGTTGCCTTTGTCAATGACCCAGGTTTATTTAGTTCCTAGTACCCACATGGTGGCTAACGACTATCGATAACTCCAGTCCCAGGGGATCTGATGCCTTCTTCTGGCCTCTGCAGACATTGTACAACATAGTTGCATTTATATACACATGGGCAAAACATTCATATACATAAAATAAAATTGAAAGTAAAGACAAGAAAAGATATTGTCAAATCTAGAACCAAAGTGAGTTTGTATGAAACTCAGCATGTATATCCTCTAGGTTGGGCTATGGGTGCTGAGAATATGATTCCAGTTTGTTCATATGTTTTAGGTCACTGAAGATACATTCTGTGATATTATAGGATAATGTCATCTTAAACATAAAAATAAATAAAAATATAGATATTATAGTTGGAGTACTTCATAAAGATATTTATCAAATTGAGCTTTTAAAAAAGGTTTATTTATTTTTATTTTCTGTGTGTGTATTAATTATTTTTCTGTTGCTGTGATAAAACACCATGACCAGGGGAGCTTATAAAAGGAAGAATTTATTTGAGCTTATGGTTCCAAAGGAGCCAGAGTCCATCATGGTGGGGAGGTATGGTGTGGCAAAAGGTGCTTGGAGCAGGAAGAGGAGTGCTCACATCGTCAAGCAGGCACAGAAAGCAGACTGTAGTTGGGAATCTGACAAGCTTAAGAACTGTCAAAGCCTGCCCACAGTGACGTAAGTCCTCCAGCAATGTCACAGCTCCTAAAACCGCCCTAAACAGCTCCACCAACTGGGTACAAAATGTCCAAATCTTGGAGCCTATGGAAGACAGTCTCATTCAAACCACCACAGTGACTGTTTTGCTTTCATAGTGTACCATGTACATGCCTGGTGTTCACTGAGGTCAGAAAAGGCATCAGATCCCCTAAAACTGGAGCCACAGACAGTTGTGAGCAACTATGTGGGTGCTGGGAATGGAACTCTGGGCCTCTGCAAGAGCAGCCAGTGTTCTCAACTGCGGAGCCATCTCTCAAGCCCCCACACTTTTATTTTTATGAGCAATTACTGGGACAATTCTACCGTGAAAATTAGAAAGGAATAAAAGAAAGAGCACATTTCTTCCTTCTGCTAACACTGCTCAGTTTCTACTTTGTGTCTCGCATGGCTCACATTCATTCTGCATTAAGGCAATATCTCTGGTCTCTTGGGTCCTATGCTGAGGTACTAAGGTAGTCAATAAATACCTAGATAGATGTATATAGTTCATTGATGAGTGAATGGGGACAAACAGAAGTTGAAGGGGCATGGTGGGCTACTGTACATGGGGAGGCCAGAATGGCCTCTAATGAGGCCTGTTTTGGTGTGTAAGATCTGAAGAATATAAAGGATATCATGCTAGTACAATAGGGAAGAACCCTCCAGTCAGAGAAAACAGCAAGTGAGGGAGTGAAGTGTTTAAGGATTGACAAGAAGCCAATGACATTGAGTTGAAGTGGGAAAGAAGGGAAAATGAAGGAAGTTGGAGAGATTTCAATGATTAGCCAGTTAGGGCCCTTTTATAAGACCATATAAATGGGAACTGGCTAACTCTCATTTATTTGTTAGTTTTCTCATTCATTTATTTCCTCAGGCAATATTGACCAAGTAAGTGGTTGCTATACGCCAGTCATTATGATGAGCACTAAATAAACAGTGGTGAGCAAAAGTGACATCATTAATGCTGATAGTTTAATGAGGAACACAGCTATTAAACAAGCAAGTGTGGAGGTGATTTGCCATTACAAGTTTTGATGTGTTTTAAATAGGGTATTAAAAAATAACAAGGGAGGTAAGAAAAAGCTTTTGAAATGAAAAATAAAGGTACTTGGAGAAGTTTATGGGTTTGTTTCCTTATCTTTTAAAATAAAAAAAATATTTGTTTTAAGCACTGGAATAAATGAACATAAAGGGATAAATTTCTTTCTGAAGGGGTAGACTCAGTCATCTGGGCTCTCTGGTGTCTGAGGCTTCAGGAGCCAAAGAGAATCAACTCGGCAGTTTTCTGTCTAGTTCTTGGCACAACACTTAGCTCAGAACAAGGCAAAACCTGCTGGTTTTTTTCTAGTTAGAAGAGTGTTTCAATAATAACTTTAAAAACCAACTAAATGTGCAAGAAATTGATTTTTAAGCAAAAAAGTAAATTGCATTAAAAAAGATTATTCTGATTTGAAGAATCATAAGAGAATTTATTTAAGTGGTTAGCTTCCCTAATGCCTTTTTTATTATTCAATTTTCAGTCATTTGATTTACTTACAATCTTTCTGGAATGCATTAGTCATAGCAAGCTCAGTAATCCTGCAATCAATATTGTTGATCAATTATACTTCTGAGCTTTAGCTATCTCCTCCATGGCATAGCGCACGCGTGAACTGAATGTCTTCAGAAACTGACACCTCTATATTTGTAGGGGGTCATCATAGTGTATTTACAGCACACACAAAAAAAAACAGAAATTTCTTGTGAAATTTCATAATTGTGTTGTTCTCATGTTTGAGGTTTTGGGGACAAGATAGGTGACATACGATCATAGAAAACACCTTCAGTACATCATATGAGGTGGAAGGGAGTGAATTCAGTGAATTGATCAGTAGACATCCACCCAATTGAGTTATCAACACCCAAACTCTCTTTACTCTAATAGAGCCTTTCTACTGTTCAAATGTTAGGTATTTATTTACCCTAGCTCTTAGTTCCTATAAATCAGCAAGGGTATAAACATTGGGAAAATGGATACATTTATTATTGAAAACATTAGCTAAGCTACTTGGTTCTAAGCTCTATAAATTATTTGTGGAAAGAACATTGCTCTCTCTGGGTGGATAGGAGAGAGAATAAAATAGGAAAAGTCTCCCACTGCCACAGCAACAAGCGCAATTAATATCTACTCAACACTTAACTACAAATTAGGTATGGTTCTAAACACATTGATTTAAAATTTTAATCCTTTCACAGCTCAGTTAACAAGTTTCTATTTCTCAGATAAAAAATCTGAAGCTCAAAAAAGCTTATTTATCATCAAACTTGAGGTCTAAGAAGAAGCAAGATTCAAACTTTGTACTCAGTTTCATAAACCAGAGGATATTTAAATTCAATATATATAACGTAGCCAAGCTGTCTTGTGGGAAGAATTGAGAATAGAAACATAAGTGATTTTACACATGATCCTTGCTTTCAAGGAGCCTCCATTCTGTGAGTTGGAAACAGTAGGTATCATTTGGCAAATTTGGCTTGGTAACACATTTGATTAGTTTCAAGTAAATTTAAAACAATAAATATTTTATAATGAACAATGAATTTAACATTTTGATTCAAGGTCAATCATGAAAATTTGCTTGGAGAATACATCAGTGAGAGTGCTTTTGGAGGGTTGGAGACGTGGCTCAGTGGTTAAGAACACTGGCTGATCTTGCAAAGGACCTGCGTTTGGCTCCCAGCACCAGCATGCCTAACAACTGTCCATAACTCCTGTTCCAAGGAATCTGTTGCCCATTTCTTGCCTCTGTGGGCATTGTACATATGTGGTACACACACGCACACACACACACACACACACACACACAGGCAAAACATGCATACTTATAAAATAAAAAATAAATAGATTAAGAAAGTGTGTTTAATCACAAGTGAGGAAAGTCAACTCATTTAATTACAGCTTCAGGACAGACTGGACTTGAAAGTTCAAATTATTTAAACCTTTACTCATTTATTTATATGAAAAATATTGAATGAACTCTTACAAGAGCCAGGTACTTTTCTAGGTACTTGAAATGTAGCAGTGAACAAAAACACTAGCAACGTTTTGATTTTTTGAAGCTTCAGTACGGGTGGAGTGGTAAACAAAACATGAGGTATATCAAGCAGTGATAAGTGTAATTGAGAAAAATATTTGAGGGTACAGAATGGGAACTGCTGCTAACTTAAGATGTTTGCGAAGAACAATGAGAGAGGGATACTTTCATTGAAACAAGGAGCCACGGTGACCAAAGTTCACTTCATAATAAGGGAATAGGAAAGCGTATTCCAAAACTGAAGAGGAAGTGGAAAAGCACTGAGGAGACAGGCCGAGGCTAGTGTGGTTGAAAAGTGATGGGCAACGATAGAGAGCCGGGGTATTAGCCCAGGCTTAGCCCAGGGAGCCTACCATCCAATGGCTTTGAGCATGGCATGAGGTATAGTAGAGGAAACTGGAAAACTTTGTGTGGAACTAGTAATCAGATTTATATCTTAAAATATTCCCACCAAAAAAATCCCTGGTGGATTACATTTTGTACTGAAAGGAAAATCAAGTAAGCAGACCAGTGGTACTGGTGCTGGGAAATGAATGCCTTTGGATCAGATGAGAAGTGGTTAAATTTATTTGAAAAATATCGAATGAACTCTTATCAAGTGATGAGAAGTGGTTACATTTCGGATATACTTTGATGGTAGAGTTGACAGAAATTAGGATTAGCTAAGTATGGAGAAACACAGGAACTAAGGAGGTACACAAGTGACCATAGCATCACAGAGCCTGATCTCCAGCTGGTGTCTAGGAGCTTAGCATTTGAAATAATTCCATTGCTATGGCTGATGTCCTAGTTTGTTCTTCATTTCTGTGACAAAATACTCTGACCAATACCAACTTGGGGAGGAAAGGGTTTATTCAGCTTACCTCTCCCAGGTCTCAGTTGTAAGACTGAGCCCAAGGTAGGAACTCCGGGCAGGAACCTGGAGGCAGGAGCTGGAGCACAGGCCATGGAGGAACGCTGCTTACTGGCTTGCTCCCCTGGCCTCTGCTCAGCCTGCTTTCTAATGCAACACAGGCCCACTTGCCCAGGGGTGGCACCACCCACAGTGGGCTGGGCCCTCCCACATCACTTATCAAGAAGATGCCCCTCAGACATGGCCACAGGCCAGTCCAATGAAGGAAATTCCCCAATTGAGGCTCCCTCCACCCAGGTGTGTCAGGTTGACACTAAAGCTATCCAGCACAGCTGATTTGCTCATCTGGTGCACAGAGCATCTCTGCTTACAGAAATTTTGATAGTTGTATAAGTTTGTTATGTGCCTGAGTGATCAGTTCTTTCTAAAATCTTTGGACTCTGGGTAGTGGGTTTTGTTGGGCAAAGACACTGCCTACACTTTATTTCATTTCCTTGCCCAAGAAGTGGTCTTTCCTAGGGGAAATAAACAGGATTTCTCTAGACTTTGCCTGATAGAACCTAGGGGATAAAGGGAAAGAAGGAGCTCAAGAGAGGTGGGACCATAGTAGAAGGGTATTATTAAGGGAGAAATGGGAAAAATGTGGGCACCTTAAATGGGGAAATCATGGTGGAAGGGTTAGAAAATGCGAGAGATAAATAAAGCCTAGCTAGTTTTAAAAAACCAGAGGGAACCACATTAGTTCAACAACTTACTGACAAATTATACATACAACTAGATCAAGGAATATAATATATGGCTAGGCAAAGTTTATCTGAGAATGTTTGTTCTTTGCCCAAGCTTTATCTACATAGCACATGGTAATTAAAAGTACCAGACCTATGGAACTAACCTTCTTGGATACTTAACAGCCATACTATGAGGCTTATACTAATTTGGTCAGATGGACTAAAAGGACAATTTTTGCCTCTTTCCCTCCTAGATCGACTAAGTTCCAGGGGACTATGAGCATCTCTGAAAATGTCCTGTAACTGTGGTGAGTCACCTGTCCTCTTGATCAAGGAGGCCGTGGAGACCCCACCAGAGGAATTCGAACCAGTGTCTAGTCTACAAAGAGGATGGTCAACTTAGAGGAAACATTTCCTCCACACTACCAAACGAAACCAGCCATGATTGAGCAGGACCTTTGGCTTATCTTCACATAGGTGGAAGTGGTAAAAGAAAGGAGCCAGGGGTTACTGCCAAGCCCATGTTACCCCTGAGGAACAGATCCTCAAATGACCTTAAGAGTAGAAATAAATTGGTTTACCTGGGCCAATTGTAGGGCCTTAAACACCTAAAAGGAAAGTATAACCAAAGATTATTGGGGTCAATATAATTTTTTTAAGACTCCATATGTATAGCTAAAGGCTACATAACAAGAAACAATGCCAGACAGGAGATACTTTCCTTTGAGTTATTGGCCAGCATAGAACTGGGAAAATGAACAGCAGACCCCAGTCTTATCTAAAGGAATATTGACAACTGATTGCTGCGAGATGAGAAACAGCTGATCTTCTGAAAATAAAGCTCTCTAGATAGGGTGACTAGATTCAGCAGATGGACAAGCACTAGGGAATAGCTGTGGGTGCTGACAACACAGTGGATGGTAACAGGGATGACAGAGTATGCTCCAGTATGTGGGAGGGGAGAGGCTATGGGAGGGTGCCATTTGGGAAGTGGGTATATAGATGAATAAGATTGTTTGGAATGTTCTGTGTGATATATACACAAAAAAAATCAACAATTAAAAAAAAAGACATATTTGAGGTGGAAGCATAAAAATTTATTTTGTGTTAATTAGTAGAGGTGATAAACTTTATCATTGAAACCTACCTGATTACTTTATACCCAAACTCAGGTGCCAAGGATCTGAGTGTAACTAACTGTGACTTGTAATAATCAGATACATAGAAATTAAAGACACATGTGCAAACATCTAAGTGTTAGTAGCATTAAAAATGTAGGAAACAGCATATTTTAAAATGAGATGGAGATCTTCTTTAAAGGTTAAAAACTCAATTTTATGTCTTACAGGGTTTATACTAAGTTCAATACTGTTTAACTGTATTAATTCAAATGTGAACCTAAAAATTTACAGCCACTTTTGAAAGAGATGTAGCCTTGCTCTGGAAATTGTTACTGAGTATGTTAAAGTTGTAATGGAATGCTTCTCTTAGTCTAATCATGAGGTTATTAAATTTAAAAAAAACTATATATACCATGTTTCCTTTATTCACCACTCATTGAAGGACACCTAGACTGATTTCATAATGTGGCTATTCTTAATACTGTTGCAATAGAAATGCATGTAGAGGAATCTCTGTAGTATGCTGACTTATATTACTTTGAGTATATTCCCAGAAGCAGTGTAGCTGAGTCATATCGTAGGTAGCTCAACTTTTAGTTTTTTGAGAACCCCCCATCCTGATTTCCATAGTGACTGCACCAGTGTACACTTCAGTCAGCAATGTATAAGGACTGGTTTTCCCCCTCATCCTTGCTAGCAACTTAAAAAAAGAATGATAAGCATTTTTCATGTATTGACTGATAATTTGTACTTATCTTTTTAAAAGTGTCATTTCATCTGCCCATTTACTGACTGGATTATTTGGTGGCTTTTTTGCTATTTAATTTTAAAATATTTTATGTATTCTAGATATCAATTGGTTAGATGTTTAGCTGGCAAAGAATTTTTGTTCTGTAAGTTATCTCTTCATGCTAATTGTTTTCCTTTGCTGTGCAGAAACTTTTTAGTTTCATGTGATCTCGTTAGTCAGTTCTTACTATTATTTCTTGAGCTGTTGGAATCATTTTCAGAAGACCCTTGTCTGTGCTTATAGCTTGAAGGATTTCACCTAAGTTTTCATCTAGTAGGTCTTTGATTCGATACTCGCAGTACTTACTGCTTTCATTAGATGGTTGTACAGCTGAGTAATATGCTTATAACTCACAAAGCTGTATCTGTGCCTGGCGGAAGAAGCATTCTCTGTTTCTTCAAGTTCTGCTTGCACTTTCTTCTGGATTTTATGTTTTTGTTTATTTTCCCTTTTTGTTGTATGTCTGCTTTTTTGTCTTACCATTTTGCCTTCTTGGTCTTCTCCATGTGTCACCTTATTCTAGTCTTGTCTCACAACTCAGTACCAGCCAACACGGTCAATATTCCCATGGGATTTAGCACCAGTGTTAGGGATATGGACAATGGCTGTAAGGATATCTGCCTTTCCAGGTTTGCCTTTTCCTGTTTTAGTTCATGGTGCCTAGTTGTGTTCTGAGTTATGACCTCTGTCTCACAGAGATCTGCCTGTCTCTGCCTGTCTTTGTCTCCTGAGTGCTGGAATTAAAGGTATGCACCACCATGTCTGGAGTTAATAAAAATATTTTTAAAAACTCAACAAGTCTATAATAACCAAAATGTATTCAAATATAATCTGATTGTAACCATTGTACTTTGTCATCTTTAGTGGAAAATAGGTTTGTTGTTTAACTGCAGAGCAGACTAATCTCTATGAGTTTCATTCACCTAAGAACTATTGCAATAATATAGCTTGGAATTTAGCATAGGGATCTATAAATTCCATTTCTTATGATAAAAGTGTGCCTGAGGATTTTAGTTTTCCAAGAATCAATGACCTAATATGATTTTGCCCATTAGACAAAAGAAAACACAGTCACGCATTTTATTTGCTTCTGATTTTTTCAGTAAAATCTAATATTCTTCAGTCACACTGTTCTTTGAAATCAGAGGTTATTAAACCAAAATACAGGTGTCAGTTATGGGATACCTCCTTATGAGTTATTGGCTATGGGTTCCCCAGGGCTCCCAAAAGAATACAGGATATTGTCACTGCTCTTGGCTTCCCACTATAACATGACAATTAGACCCTATTGCTGAAGACAACACACATTTTGACCACAGAACACAATGAAATTGAGCTAGAATTGATCTGGAAGTTTTCCCCTTGTTGATGAGCTTGCATATTGCCAGAAGGTGTTATACAAGCTGTTGGGGGAGAAAAGTTATCAATAATCTAATCCAGAGGTGTACTCTGAGTGCTACAATAGGAACATGCTGGATAATATATGCCTACTGATGCAATAGTGGCATGACCATTCCAGAAGTTACCAACTACTTCCTTCTTGACTTCAGGTCTGTTCTATAGGGAATATATGCCTGGTACAGTAAACCTGAACAAAAGCTGACAGCTAGGGAAGTCACAAACTATATGGGGGCAGTGTACTGCCGATGTTTTGCTAAATGGACATGTAGATAAACTGCTTTTTAAATATTTATATTTAAGCTCATAAACTAGTGCAGCCCTCAGCCTTAGTCAGATTAGTCTCTGTCACGAGCCGGGACTCTGTCCAGCAGAGTCCAGGAAAGATGACACAGACACCAAGGTGAGGTTCAAGCTTCTGTTTCTTTTTCTTCCTTTATTCTCTCTTATAGTCTCTTCATTATCTCACCCACTATGATGCTGCTCGTTCTGTTCTCCTATATCTCTCACTTCATTCTCTCTCACTTTATTCTTTCTCACTACATTCTCTCTTACTTCATTCTCTCTCATATTCTCTTCACTATGATGCTGTCTCATAGTTGCTGCTGCTGTTCTCCTGTTCTGTTCTTATTACACACCTCAGCTGTTCATATAGCGTTTCCAACAGGCCTCCCTCTAGCCAGGACCAATCAGGGCACACACACGTGCAGCGGGCAGGCAGAGTGCAGCTCATTAGCCACGTAGCAAGATCATCAGGCTGGCAGCACCTGTTTTTGGGCTCACCATACTTCAGAGTTGGGGTAAACAAGCGGGATTCACGAGCCTTGGCAATCAGCCAAGAGTTGAAGTAAACAGCACGAGGTTTGGCAGCCAGCCAGGGCTCCATCTTTGGCTGGCTCCGCTGTGCTCGCTTCCCACAAGTGCTCTGTTCCTATTACCTGGCTTAGATTTGGTGAGGACAGGGGAAATCTTGGGAGTCTAGTGTACACGATTAGCAGTACTATCCCATCAGACATATTCAGCCTGCTGCTCTCTAAATGGGAAATACATCTCTGTCTAATTTTTGGCAACTTTCTTCACTAAACATTGCTCCACTCCAACCAAGTGAACATACTAAAATTAGACCCTACTGCTGACATTTCCACCAAATATACTTTAATCTTAGATAATTGTAGGAGCTCACTTAAATTA
>NW_008334442.1:259623-263612 GCF_000622305.1 Nannospalax galili | reverse complement strand
TCTCTTCATTATCTCACCCACTCTGATGCTGTCTCGTTGTCCCTATTACACACTTCAGCTCTTTATATAGCGTTTCCAACAGCCCTCCCCCCAGCCGGGACCAATCAGGGCTCACACACGTGCAGCGGCCAGGCAGAGTGCAGCTCGTTAGCCACGTAGCAAGATCATCAGGCTGGAAGCACCTGTTTGGGCTCACCATACTTCAGAGTTGGAGTAAACAAGCGGGATTCATGAGCCTTGGCAATCAGCCAAGAGTTGAAGTAAACAGCACGAGGTTTGGCAGCCAGCCAGGGCGCCATCTTTGGCTGGCTCGGCTGTGCTTGCTTCCCACAAGTCTCATTTAGCAGTGGGCAACGGTCAAAGCAGAAACTCATAATCCAAGAAAGTGCTGAGAATAATGAACTGATGAGTGCTCACCCCCAAATGGGACATCTATATCACTTGCTTTGAGGTGCAGCGGCATCATGGCAAGGATGTCAAAGGAACAAGACCTGGAGGATGAGGACGAGCACTGTAAAATGCTGCCTTCTGGATATGGCATGGCTGTTGCAATCATGAGCACACAGCATAAGACCCTTATATGTAGATTCCAGATGCAAATTTTTAGAGTAATGTGCTTTACATTGAGTGTCAGTAAGGGTCAGAAAGATAGGAAGGGGCCATTAGATGGAAGGAAGGAGATAGCAGAACATATTGGCCATGAAAGTGGAGAGGGAATACTGGAGGTAGAAAAGTCTAAGTAGTGTGGGGGGAAGGTGGACAGATGAGGAACAGAAATGGGATGTGGGAGGAGAAAGGAAAATTATGTATGAAAAAGCCATATGGAGACATATTTTATAAGGTTATTAAAATAGAAGATAATATAATTAATAAAATTTAAGTGTTTAAACAGAGGCATTCTTCATAGATGAATAATGCTCCTCCAGGAAACCATGATTTATTAAACAAAAATCCCAGCAGCTGGCTACAAAATGCTACCTCACTCAGTATAATATTTTCTAGATCCATTCATTTTTCTGCATATTTTACAATTTCATTTTTACCACTGAATAAAACTAAGTTGTGTATATGTAACACATTGTCATTATCCATCCATCAGTCAGTGCACATCCAGTAACCTTTCATTTCCTTGCTATTGTGAATAGAGCATTAGGGAGCATGGAACTACAGGTATCTGTTATAGGGTATGGAGTCCTGTGAGTGTATGCCGAAGAGTGGTATAGCTGTGTTATATGGCAGTCTTATTGTTCTTCCTAAGACTTCAAGTACCATATTAAATAAGAGTTGGGAGAGTGTATACCCTTGTTTTGTTCCTGATTTTAGTGAGAATGCTTTGAGGTTTTCTCCATTTAACATAATATTGACTGTAGATTTGTCACACACAGCCTTTATTAAATTGAGATAAGTTCCATCCATATCTAATTTTACCAAAGATTTTATCATGAAAGGATTTTTGATTTTTATCAAAGGCATTTTCTACATCTAGGCTTTATTCATGAATTTCTGAAGTGTTTTTGAACCACGTAAGATAAGATGCCTAAGACAATACAAACATCTGGCTACTTTGAAAAAAATCTTGTTTGGACTGTGTTATAATTTATGGCAATAAATATGTTTCCCTTTCAAATATTCAGTTGTTTTCATTTAAATATCTAAAAAGTAGTTTACTACCCAAACTGCATCAAAATAACCTATTGCAGTGTTTTAAAAATTCAGAATCTAGAAGGTGCTATGCAGGTCACTGGAAAACTCATCAGCTATATATCCCAACTGTGACTCCTATGAAAGGCAATACTAACACACCAGGCAAGATTTGTGGACTTTGGCAATAGTGGTACAACTGTTTTGGGGTCACACTGTTGCTGCTCTCTGATTAGATTTGGGTCCCAATTTTCAGGAGAGAATTTCAAGCCTGACACTTGTAAACCTGGTCAAAAACCCATGGCTGGGGAGCTCATGGGCCCTAAGAGGGAATTTACTACTGTCGTTGAGCCAAATCAAAGAATTTTTAAAAAGAAAAACAGCAGTTACTTGAATCTAGGGAGAATAGAGGGCAAGAAAGGGTGGGGAGAGGTTGGTCAATGGGTCCTATGTTACAGCTGGATAAGACTAGGAAGATTTGGTGTGCTATTGTATAGTGGGCTAGCTATAAAATATAAATAATATATTGCACATTTTTAAAAAAGTTAGAAGAAAGGATTTTAAATGTTTCCACCAGAAAGAAGTGATTGATTTTTGAGAAGATAGAGATATTTAACCTGATTTAAATATTACACACTGTGTCTATATAACAAAATACTGCATGGTGCTTCACATAACATGTACAAATTTTGTATTTGTGTGGATGAGTTAAAAATAAATTTAATTTAATGGGGCTGGAGAGATGGCTTAGCGGTTAAGAGCACTGACTGCTCTTGCAGAGGACCCAGGTTCAATTCCCAGCACCCACATGGTGGCTACAAACCATCCTTAACTCAAGTTCCAGGGGAATCCAAAGCCCTCTTCTGACCTCCGTGGTATTGCACAACATGGGTGCACTCACATACATGCAGGGAATACACTCATATGCATAAGATAAAAATAATAAAATATTTAAAAAATAAAATTTAAAACATATCTAAAGCACCAAGCCATTATTAGACCAATTTCATGGATAATTTCCTCTTGATATTATGATTCTCTCTCTTATGATTTTGGATACTCACTGCGAGCAACTGAAATGTTTCCTAAATGTATCCTGCTTAATGTGTACTGGAGCATCTGTGTTTGTGTAAAACTGGCTTCTATGTATTCTCACTTATTTTGTGTATACTATAGCAAAATATGGAAGTTCCATGATTTGCTATTAATTAAGAAAAGTTTTTCTTACTTGAGAAGATATGGTTTTGGTAATTTTAGTGTGATTTTATAACCTTGGCTCAGAACTAAATTTTATTTTCCTCATTAACTTTTACATCGTTAGCAATTAGATTATAAGATACATTATAGATTAAAAGAAGCCCTTAAGTTATCAGTGGGAAGGTTATAGGTGTAATGTTTTCTAACCATCTAGTTCACAGAGGTATTTTCATAGTACCAGTTCCTTGAGAATCAGTTTGTTCATGAAGAATCTTTTCTGCAAGATTAATAATCATCTGCCAGAGATGACCCAATAAGTCAATTGCACAATGCTGTGCAGAGAAAATGAAAATGATATAATGTAAATGAAATTATAGTAACTGAGTGTCATTTGTACTGACACTTTCTATTCAAGTCTTTGAGTACCCAAAGTTAAGGAAAAAGTGGATAATACAAAAAAATGGAAAAATAAAGCTTAAGGTTAGAGATTTTCTTCAAGAGAATTCTCATGCTTTATAAAAAATGAAAATCAATTGAAAAACATGAAAATATTTTTTTTTAATTTTTAAAAATGATTTATTTAATAACAACATACTTAGAAGAAGCATATCATTACAACACAATTGACATATTCAATAACGTTTTCCTGAAGTAGGATGCATCTCTTTCAAATTTGGCTGTAAATTTTTAGGCTTACAGTTGAATTATTACAGTTATACAATATTGTACTCAGTATAAACCCTATAAGACATAAATTAAATGATGTTTTAACCTTTAAAAAGATCTCCATTTCATTATTAAAATACACAGTTTCATATAGAAAAATTCATTTTAATGCAATTAACATTAAGATGTTTGCACATGCATTTCTAATCTCTGTATATCTGATTATTACTAGTCACAGTTGGTTACTTTCTGAGCTTCTAGGCATCTGAACATGAATATAAAGTCATCAGGTAGATTTCAATGGTAATGTTTTTCACATCTACTAATTATTGTTTTTTAATCATTATTTTTTTAATTTTTTTTTTCATACAAAAGAATTCATTCCAAAGCAATTGACATTGAGACGTATTCACATGCATTTCTAATCTCTATATACATGACTATCACTGGTCACAGTCGCCCACCTTCTGAGCTCCTCGGCATCT
>NW_008334442.1:245153-256224 GCF_000622305.1 Nannospalax galili | reverse complement strand
ATTAAGGATATGGGTCTATAGTTTTCTTTTTTGGTTGTATCTTTACCAGGCTTTGGTATGAGAGTGATGCTGGCTTCATAGAAGGAATTTGCTTTTCTCATGCTTTATAAAAAATGAAAATCAATTGAAAAACATGAAAATATTTTTAAAAGTATAAAATGCTGCATAAAATAAAGTCTATAAAGTCCCATTTTTTGTTTGATTAATATCTGAGAGGTCAATAAAAGCTATATTTAACATAATCATCTTTTATCACATGAAAACAAAGTGATAAATGTTTTACAAATGACTCTGAAATTTCTTTTGTACAGTATAGATTGTAGCTAACAATATTGTATAATGGGCAAGCAAAAAAAAGAGAAAAGAACAAAACCAGTATATAATCCTTCAGTATTCTTTTTCAGTTTCTTGTAGTGGATAATTAAGTGGGTCTGTTCACCTGCATGCAGTGCTACAGTATACATACACACATATGTGCATGTGTATGTATAGCTATATATTCTTACTGTGTCAAACCAAAACAAGTTTATTTCACAACATTCTTTTCTGTGTAGTTGTAGTTGAGGTTATTTATTTGCTTGTTTGAGGCCCATTAATATATTCATTTTGAAGCATGCCTTTTGACAATTGAGTTTTTTACTTAGATGAATACTCCTTGAGCACAGGAGAACAGAAAAAACCCAGCAGTGTTTAATGTACTTTTAATAAATTCATTTGTGGCTTTATGTTGACTGGAGAGTCACTTGAATTTTATGGAGTACCGTTCCATTAAAGAAATATAAGCTCGCAGCAGAAGTAATTAAGAATAAATCCCTTTCCTGTTACCATTTTTCTTTTCAGTGGTATTAATGAGAACACACAGCTCCCATTTTCCTCAGAGCTGTGCTTCTCTGTCCTCTCTTCTCACTGTCTCCTCAAAAGCAGAACTTCCTTCACATCCCGTTTGTCTTTTTAAAGAACTTTTAATCTTCTATCCAGAGATAATGAAAGTAGTTATTTTCTGCTGGCATGGCGATTTCTACTTTCTACAGCAAAGAGCAGAGAAAAAGCACCTCTGACCATGAAGGGCTTCCCTGTGGGTGGAGGGAGATTTGTTCATGGGGATTGTCTCAGTAATAATTATGGAGTCGCCACACACTGCATGTTAACAAATGGTTCACTAATTCTATTTAAATGATTTTCTTTAGCCAGCGTCTGCTTCAGACAATTTCTTAAACTTACCAACTGTAGACATTTGAAGATTCTCTTTTGTCAATGACATAAACTGATTTGCTACACTTTTAACATCTTGCTTAGTACTTTTTCCTTTATCTCTCTCTCCCTCTGTGCGTGTGTGTGTGTGTGTGTGTGTGTGTGTGTGTGTGTGTGTGTGTGTCCTTGCTGTTGCAATGATAAGTACCATGATCAAAATCAACTTAAGGAAAGAAAGGGTTACTTCAATTTACACTTCCAGATCATAGTGCATCACTGAGAAAAGTCAGGGCAAGATCTCAAACAGGAACGGAAGCAGAAACTATGGAAAAGCTGCTGCTTATGGGCTCGCTGTCTGGTGCACTCCCTTATAGGGCACAGGCCCACTTGATTAGGGATGGTGCTTTGCCCACAGTAATCAAAGACATTTCCTCACATACATGGTCACAGGCCAATCTGATCCAGGAAATTCTTCAGTTGAAGTTCCCTCTTCCCAGCTGATGGCTGGTTGTGTGATGTTGACAATAAAACTCACCAGGACATAGAGGGAATCAACTGGAGGCCAAACAAGAAACATTTGTGAGGAGGAAGAAGAGTGCCCAGTGACTGTCGGAGAGTAACTATATGAGACTTTCAGCTCATGTGGCAGTACTGACAATTTAGAGAAAAAGGTGGTTTGTGTCCTGCTATGATAAAAGTAGAAAGAGGATTGGACCCTGCATGGATATCCAGAACATAGGTACCCCAAAATTATGCACCTAGAGATATGGATCAAATGGAAAGTGAAAGGTATGAAAGTGAAATAAGGAACTAGGGAATTCAAGTAATTAGGTTGAAATTCTTTAAGTTCATTAAGAACTTCTGTAAGTTTTTTTTTGACTTTATGTTAACTGCATCAAATAAGAGAAAGCCTTTTCTTTACATTTTGGGGAATAACCGAGGAGGAATTACTCTCACTGCCCCATTATCTTTGCCCTTCTCATTTGCGAAGGCAAGGATTTTATTTGCAATCAGGCATGATTAATCTTAAACAACAAAATCTAATTTTCCTTTCAGTGCCCCTGACAAAATATTTATTTTTTAAAATCCCCAAAGCCATCCAGGGGCTGGGACATGGCTTCATCAGTAAAGTGCTTATGACACAGCATGAGAACCTAAGTCCTGATCCCTAGCATTCATGTAAAAAAAAAACAAAAAAAAACTAGAGCAGTACCATGTGCCTGGGGAAGCAGGGATGGTCTGTCAGATCCCTGGGGCTCATTGGCCACCCAGCCTAGCAGAATTAGTTAGTAGTTAGGTCTGGTTCAATGAGAG
The DNA here is from genome assembly GCF_000622305.1 of Nannospalax galili. Taxonomy (NCBI): domain Eukaryota; kingdom Metazoa; phylum Chordata; class Mammalia; order Rodentia; family Spalacidae; genus Nannospalax; species Nannospalax galili. The sequence goes on along the minus strand of NW_008334442.1, from coordinate 253,719 downwards.
ACCCTGTTTCAAAAAATAAAGTGGAGGGTAATTGAGGAAGATGATGACCCCTTTTCAAAAAAAAAAAGGGAGGGTGATTGAAGAAGATGACAGATATCTGCCTCTCCCCCTAACACACACACACACACACACACACACACACATACACACACACACACACACACATACACACATGCACACACACATATGCACAAACCCATATGAGCATGTACATACACCACAGCTACCTTATGATAAAGCTTGGCTTAATTCTTCCTGGTTTGTCCAAATTGAAACTTCAGTTAAAGACTTCAGAAAATGACTTTAGAAAAATATGTGTGGGCCTCTGAAGATACATGTGTGTAAAATTATTTGATACTTACAGATCAAACAACTTGAGCTTACACAGCAAGCTTCTTTTGTCTGCAGTGGGTTTCTTTGCACTTGCTAGTTTCTTGTTAGCTGTAGCCTTTTTGCCCCCCAAAGGCCCCTTTAAGTACACTAACATGAACACTCTTCACTCACTCCAAAACATTGGTTTGTTTGTTTTGTTCTTTAGAGATGGGTCATGTTATATACCTATTAACAGTCTAGGCCAGGGTGACCTGAAATTGCAGTAATCCTCAAATTCTCCCGTCTCTGCTGCCCAAGTACATCAGTGCCCACCTACTCCACTCCTCTTGTTTGTGGCCCCTGTTCATCTCATTTCCCTGTGGAGATTCTAGTCTGGTGAAGAATCATCTCTGGCTTTTGATTTTGAATATGGGTTTAGGATCAATAGAATTGTTGTTCTTGTTTTTTCAATGGGCTATTATCAGGACTGTGCAATGAATTTTCTTGTATGGTATCCAGAGAGTTCTTTGAATGTCTTTCTAACATTCTGTTCAAGTCTGTATTGAACATCTTGTGCATGGGAAGGTTGTAGACATTGCCGAGGGGAGCAATTTTGCACCAAATGCCATATAATTCATTTAACTCATGAAAAGCGTTTTCAACCCAAATGCAGAACCATCCAACATGTCCACCAGAAGTAAGTTCAAAATGTTGCTTGTTTACATTAGCAGGGAAATTCTAGGGATGGTCCTAGGGCCTGATGATATCATTGCCCTCATTGTCACTCATACATGTTCCTCTGAGCTGGTTCCTCATCCTGTGCTGGCCGTTTTCATTCGCTGGGAAGCACAAATCTTTTTAATATCATTCCAGGCCTTAAATTTCTATCTTTCCTTTTTGTATGTGAACATGTGTACCTGTTCATGTGTGTGCATGTGTATGTGAGTGTACACATACCTGTGTGCACATGAAGAGGTCAAAGGTTGGCATCATGCAGTCTCATCCTCAGTTGCTCTCTACCTTATTTATTTATTTATTTATTTATTTATTTATTTATTTATTTATTTTTCATTGCAAGTGGAGCTTGATGATTTTCCTAGATTGGCTGGCCAGTGAGCTCTGGGATCTGCCTCTCTCCACCCCAATGCACTGGGATTACAAATGCATACAGCCACACCTGGCTTTTCATATGGGTGCTGGAGATTGCAACTAAGATCCTCATGTTTGTGCAGCAAGTACTTTAACCATTTTAAAGCAAGTACTTTAAACTGTTTCTCTAGCCCAAAGGCTCTAAATATCTCAAGAAGCAAAACAGCTTCTATTTATTTATTTATTTATTTATTTATTTATTTACTTATTATTTTATGTGTAATTTTGAACTTTCAACATTATCATTCACCACCAGAGGATTCAGAAAAGTGACCTTAAGATACTATCGCAGATAGTCAGTACAGAGAAGGTAGCATATCATTTGGCTTAACATATATCAGCAGTGCTAGGTTTTGGTCAGTGCAAACATGTGGCATCCTCAATGCACATTTTCAAAAGTGACCAGCCAACAGTGATTCTTGACACATTTAACTTGGTATTTGCGCTACAACTCTACCAGAACTCTAATATTAACAACAGTATGTGATGGGATAGTTCAACAACAGCTGTCTGTTGTTTTGTGAAAATTGATATGAGCAATATTCACAATATTTGGTCAAATGGGAACTTTAAACACAGCAAGAAAAGTGCAATGCTTGAGATGACTTTTGTGAGAACTGCACAGCAGAGGATAGCTATACTGACAATGAGCAGAAGAGAGAGTCATGCTCTTCTCAACCTGACAACGCCCCAAACACGGTAAATTTTAGCACAATTTTCAAAACAGAAATGTTAATTTTCATGTAAGCTTTACTTTATGTTAGATTATTTGGAGACATCTTGTATTTTCACATGGTGACAAAGTACATAAATCAGTTGACAAAACCAAGCAGGAGGAGAGGTATCTCACAATCTTAAATATCTGGCAATAGAACTGTCCTGAAGAGCTCAGGAAGAGTGCCCTGTCTTCTTTCTAGTATCATACTCTCAATAGATCAGGTTGATGAGACTAGTATATTTTGGTTAAAAAACCACCATCAGAGACATAATTAACAACCACAACCATTAAACAAGGATTTTTGTGACAGATTCATTCCATTAAGGAAAAAAAAAAGGCTCACCTTAATGTACAATGGCTCTCTAAGATGATCAATAAGAATGCATGCTTTTTCCTCCCACACAGGATTGAGATTCTTGTGTATAGTTTTACTTCTAAAAACTTCTTTTCTTCCAATTTTAAACTTCACATATGGATCACTTGTCCCTGTTAAAGAGATACAGATGATCCACATTAGCCATGCCTTTCCGTGGAAGCAAGAATCTGCTCATCGGAACAGCAGAAATAATTTAAGGGAGAAAAGTTGAGGGGTGTCACTGGGGAAAAGATGGAAATTTGTCCCAAGTGTTGAAGTAAGAGAAAATTATCATCAGCATTGTTACTTAATATTCTGACCTTAATCTTGTAAATTTGTCCTGGTCTCTTAAAAAACATAATTGCTCACATAGTAGCTAGACAATTTATACTCTTAGCAGCTGTATATGGGGGTTCCCTTTTCCCCACATCTTCACTAGCATGTGCTGTTATTTGATTGTTCTTTTTGTTTAGTTTGGTTTTGTTTGGTTTGCTTTATTTACTTTCTTGTGTTTTTCGGGGGGACAGGATCTCCCTGTTGCCCCTGATGGCCTGAAACTCACTATGTAGATCAAGTTGGTCTTGATCTCACAGAGGTCCTCCTGTATGCTGGAATTAAATGTATGTACCACCATGCCCAACTCTGTTATCTGTTTTCTTAAAAACAGCCATTCTGCTTGCAGTGACATGGCATATCTTACTGTAGTTTTAATCACCATTTCATTAACTATGTTATGGCAAAGGATGTTGAGCCTTTTTTCATGTTTACTGGCCAGCTGCATTTCACCTCTTTAGAGTGTTCTTTTCATTTCAATAGCCCATCTTATTGATTGAGTTGTTTGTTTATTTTTTGGTATATGCTTTTTTGAGTAATTTACTTTTTAATATATTTTCAATATCAATTCCATCAGATATACAGCTAGCAATTTTTTTCATTATGTAGGTTGTCTATTCAATTAATTGTCTATCCATTGTGCAGAAGCTTTTAAACATCATGCAACCCCATTTGTCAATATTTGTTTTATTTCTTGAGTATGAAGATTCCTCAAAATATTAAAAATAGAGCTTGGGCAAATAGCTCTTCCTATAAAACTATATAGAACACTTACCTAGCATGTGATGTGTAGGGTCTTGTGTTAAATCCCTAATACTGAAAAAGCACAAACAAACAGCTATACTACTCCTGGCCTATATTCAAGAGATCTCAGTCAATGTACCATAGAGATGCATGCACATCCTTTTTAATTGTAGTGATATTCACAATAGCCAAATCATGGAATCAGCCTAAGCGTCCATAAACAGGTGAATGTATAAAGATAATACAGCATATGTTCAAAATGAAATGTCATTTGGGAGGAATCAGTGCAACCAAAACATTAAAAATTAAAACGTTTATTGTTAATACTAGGGTTCCCATTTATGGACTGGGATTCAGAAGAGGTAAAGATGCTATAGCACATATTTTAAGGACTATTAAAAGCAGCATACCCATTTTCCCAGTTATGCCCTAGATCATAAGCAAAAAAAAAAAAAAATCTTAAAAGTCGGGGTTGGAGAGATGGCTCAGCAGCACTGGCTGTTCTTGCAAAGGACTAGAGTTCGAATCCCAGAACCCATGTGGCAACTAACAACCGACCACAACTTCAGTTTCAGGGGATCTGACACCCTCTTCTGTCCTCTGTGGGCATTGCATGACGTGTGCTCTACAAACCTGCAGGCATAGCACTCATATAATAAAATAAAAATAAATAAATAGATTTTCAAAACCTTAAAAGTGAAAAACAATGCAGAGAGAATGAGAAAGAGATTTGTGCATAACTAAGAATTTTTGTTGGAATAAGAATATCACGACATACACTGGAAATATTTGTAGTGTAGTGGAAATATTTGTAGCTGTAAAAACAGCTGAGAGATCAATATCTTCAAAAAAGAATATTTGAAAAATCAATCTAAAAAAAAAGACAGGGAATCCAATAAGGAAATTGCTATGTTTTATAAGTAAGCAATGTACAAGTGAGAAAAGCCTGAAAATAATCAAACAAGTAAATGAAAAAATTTAAACAGACACTAGTAATCAGATAACACACAAATAATTAAAATGAGAAACGCCTGCCACTAAGCAGAACAAAACTTAGAAAATAAGATATTGTTAACCTGTGTATCACATCTTTTGCATAAGTTTCTTGCTTCCCCAAACACCACCACTGAAAGAAAAAAGGGGACTTGAATTCCAAGAATTAAAAAATACAAAGCAAAGGAAAGAAAGAAAAACTCAAGTAATGAACTGATGCCAGATGTGCAAATCCCAGGATACAAAAAGAAAGGTCATAAAAGATCAAGAAAACATGTCTCCTTTACAAACCACTAATCACATAATGGCATCTAATAAAATGACTTGGAAGAACTACCAAAGAATTCTCAAGAATGATTATAAATATGTTCAGTTTTTAAAAATATATGAATATACTTTAAGAGAAAACAAAGAGATGAATAAAGTAAAGAAAATAAGTCAATCCAAGATATGCAAATAGAGATATAATTGCTGAAGAAAATCATAAATGAAAAGATGCTGGAATTTAAAAGCTTAATATGCCAAATAAAAATGTTAGTAGAAACTCGTACCGATATAATATATCATGTAGAAAAGAAGGAATCAGGGGTGGAGAGAAGGTTGAGGAATTGGATCATTCAGTAAAGGTCAAGGATAAATTTGAAAAGAAATATGGACAGAAAGTGGAAGAACTCTGGGACACCAAGAACACCATAGTGAAGGCAAAGAGAGTATTGTCAATAAAATCATAGAAGAAAATTTCCTGAATTTAGAGCAAGAGAGGCTCTAAATCCAAGATGCCTATGGAACTTCAAAAAGACAGGACTAGAACAGAAATTCACTACGACACATTACAGTTAAAACATTGAAATACAGAAAAATGAAAGGATATTAAAGCTGCAAGAGAGAAAAGTCAAGTCATTTACATGGGCAGGCCCATCAAAATCATACCTCATTATTTGGCAGAAACTTTTAGAGTCAGAAAGGCCAAGAGTCAAGTTCTGAAAGACCACAGTTGTCAGTCCAGACTATTATATCAAGTAAAACTATCTATTAAAGTTGAAAGGGAAGTTAAAACTTTCAAAGGAATTTATGAATGCTGAGCCAGTTCCACAGAGACTACTGGAAAGAATACTTCTCTCTGAAAATAAGTATAGACACATGCAAGAGATCACAGGGAATAAACAATCACAAAACAGTTAATTAAAAGAGATATAAAATGACAGGAATTATACAGAACTACAAAATGACAGGAATTAATACACATCATTTAATAATAAGTCTTAATACTATTAATAATAAGATCTCCCTTGAAGCTTCTGTTTCCATGGTGTTTTTGTAAGTTTTTGTCAAGCTTTTATCAAGCTTTTGAGTCTCCTAATGAGTGGTGTGTGGTATTCAGCATGTTCACCTGGCCCTCCTCTGCCTTCTGCAGGGCACCATTCTCTTCTGTAGGCCTCCAACCTCTCCAGCCAGCCTTCTCAGTGTTCTTTCCTAGATCTTATTGGGAAGTATTTTCTTCATGAACCTCATGTTTCCTTGTACTATCCATCATTGTTCCCATGGTTTAAATCTCAGTTATGTGCTGGTGACGATCACATTTACTTCCACATTTGAAACCAGTTTTCCTGCTGCCTTTGGCCACCTCCAACTGTAGTTCAGATAGACGTCCCAATATTAAATGTCCAAAACTTAGTTCTTAGTCTTCTCTTAGCCTACTCCTCCTTTGGGCCTTTCCATGTCAATCACTAGCTCCATTATTTTACAGTTGCTCAAGTGAAAAATCCTAAAATCTTCCTCAGTATCTCCACTCCATCTCTACTTGTGACTTCAGACAGAACATTTCCAAGCATGATTGATTTTCCTTGAAAATATGCCTTGGACCCATCTCCTCTGCTCCCATTCTGGTTAAGTGGCCATGGTTTCTGTCCTACTGCAGCTTCCTGATGGGGCTCTCCATACACTGTGACCGTTCTCCACTGTATAGACCAGTGACTGACCTTTGAAAACCACAAACTTGCTCTTCCACTTCTTGATTAACATATCTCAACAGCTTTCAATTACAACCTCTCCTAGTCTGTAACAAAATATGCCAAGCTTTGAAGTTTGTGAACACATAAATTTATCTCATACATTTCTATAGACTAAGCAAGTCCAAAATCAAATCATCACCAGTTCATCATTTGGAAAAGGTCTGTTCTCTGATCCATATGAGGGCGAAGATATGGTGGAGGGTCAGGGTAACTCCTTATGTTTCTTTGGTAAGGATTCTAATACTATTCATGAGATTTTCTTCTCATGAGCTAGCCATCTTCTCCTTACCCCCCAACTTACTGGGATTAGTTTTCAATATATGAATTTTGAAGGGACACAGGACATTCATTCCATAGCAAACCTTTAAGAAACTCAAAATCTGGAGAATGATCTGCAGGGGTTGCCACTTTTATGACATTATCTTGTGCCCTTTTCATGTTCTGTCCACCCTATTACTACAAGTTAGTATTATTACTAGAATTTTGCTCCTTCAAGACAAACTCTTTTATTAGCCCAGAACTTGATATGTAGCTAAGGATAACAATGAACTCCCGATCTCCCCACCTCCATCTCCCAAATGCTGGGCTTACAGGCAGGCACTACCAAGCCCTGCACTTGAAGTTACTTTTTATTCTTGTCTTTGTATGTGCCAGCTTCCCTCCTTTAAGACTTGCTCCTTCCTATTCACTTTCTCTTTGGACTGACTGACACTTTCTGATTTTCTAAGTTCAGTTAATCATAATCAGCTCTTTCTTAATTTCCCAATCTGAATGGAGTCTCTGTTAGTCTTTCAATTAATGTATGTGTTACACAACTTATATTTGTATATCCACACTTCCAATTTGAATATTTGCCTGGTTATTGTGTGCTTTTAGCCCACTGACTGTGACCCTTTAAGGACCAGGATCCTACTACATAGTGTGGTGTCTGAGGAAGAGCAGTACCAAAATCTGTTTTTTGTTTTAGCATTTTCCAATACATTTAACTATTTTTAAAACTATTAAGGAATATTTGACATGTGAAAATCTAATACTCAATGTATAAAATTTAACAACCCACAAAACATCAATATTACCCTCAAGACCATAATCCATCACCTTCCATAGTTTTTTCCTGCCCTCCCCTATATTATTTGTGGTAAGAATACTTAATATGATCTCTAGTCTCTTTGAAATATTCAACAATACAATAACAATGCAATATTGTTAGCTATAAGCACTACACTGGAGAGAATCCCAGAAACCATTGATGTCACCCTCCATTGCCCTGGTAATCACCATTTTATTCCCTGTGGACGGTAACCCATCGGAAACTCTTCTTGTGAGTGAGATCACACAGCATTTGTCTTTCTGTGCCTGGATTATTTCATTCATTGTAATATCTTCTAGGTTCATCTATATTTTTCTTCTTTATTTTTAATTGACAAAATCACATATATTTATGGTATATAACCCAATATTTAGAATATGTATATATAATGTAATGGCTAAATCAACCTAATTGCCACATGTATTACCTTACATATTTACATTTTTTCTTATTTAAAAGCAGCTCTATTAGCAATTTTCAAATATTCAGTATACTGTTATCCAGGATGTTATACAATAGGTTTCTTGAATTTATTGATCCTGTCCAGTTGAAGTATTATATTCTTGACCAATAGCATCTAGATAGACTGTAATACAATAATAGTAGTAGCGGGCTTCAATAACCTATATAAGTAATAAACAAATTATGTTCTTAATGACTGTTAGGTCTATTTGTCTAGACTGTAGTACAGTTTAAGTTAGATGTTTCCTTATTGATTTTGCCTGGATGATCCATCCATCACTCAAAGTGAAGTAATAAAGTCCTCTAGTATTATTTTATTGTAGTCTGTCTGTCTTTTCCAATATATTAATAAAGGTTTTATATTCTCAGATGTTCCAATGTTGAATTCATGTATACTT
>NW_008334442.1:237975-245099 GCF_000622305.1 Nannospalax galili | reverse complement strand
CTTATAGTTTTCTTAAAATCAAGTTTGTCTGGTGTGAGTATAGCTGATCTTGCTCTTTTTTATTTTCTATTTGTATGGACTGTCTTTTTCCATTCCTTATTTTCAATCTATGTGAGCCCTTAAAGGTGAAGTACGTATCTTGCAAGTAGCACATACTTGGATGTTATACTTTCTTAATCCATTTGGCCATTCTGTCTTTTATTTTATTTTCATTTCTGAGACAGGGTCTCATGTTGCCCAGGCTAGTCTTTAACTTTTGATGTCGATGAGGCTGGCCCTAAATTCTTGATCCTCCCACCCTCTTTCTCCTAAGTGCTGGGATTATAGGCATGTGTGAACATGCCCAGTCTCACGTGGTGCTCAGGGGAAACATTCCACCAAATGAGCTATATTCCCAGCCATTCTATGCATTTTGATCAGAAAAATTTATCCATTTATAGTCAAGCAATATATTAGTAGATAAGAACTTATACTACCATTCTGCTGTTTTCCATTTATTTTGTAGATTCTTTATTTTCACTATTTTTAATACTTTGTCTAAAACTTCTGTACTGCAGTTCAAATTGATTTATATACCAGTTATAGCATCATTCTGGATTTGACTGTGCCCTAGCTTTTGCCAGTGAGTTTTATCATTTCAATGATTCAAATTGCTAATAAGCATTTCTTCAACTCCTAAATAACCCTTTAGTTTTTGTTTTGTTTTGTTTTGTTTTGTTTTTGGTAAAATGCTGAAAAACATTATACGTTATACACTTGGTTGGTAGCAAAATAATTTTAGCTGTTAGTTTTTGTTTCCTAGGTACCTGCTGTGGTATGGTGGGCCTGGAGCCTGGGCCTATCTGGAAGTCACAGCTCTACTGTTCCCCACAGAGGAGTGTCCAGGGGAGGGCACGCTGTCAGGCTCTGTACTGTGGGGGTGTGGAAGGAAAGGTGATGAGGGCAGAGTAGAACTCTTTCCAACCACTTTCACTGTAGATTTTCCCACTTCTGTGCTCTGTTAGTGTGCTGTAATCTCCCACCTGGAATCCAGAGTGCTTGTGAATCATGTGTGGCCTGCTAAAGTGTTTCTGTAGCTGGGCATGAGATGGAAACTTCCATTCTGCCATCTTGCTGCAGAATAAAGTGTTGTCAAACACATCCTTGTTGTGGTTTGAATATCTGTGTCCCCTCCAAAATTCATGCAGCTGAGTCCTCAATGCCACGGGTAAAGAAATGGGGCTGTAGGGTGTGGAATAGGTCAAAAGGACTCCCTCTCAGAAATGCATTGGTATCTTATAAACAGGTTTGAGGGAGTCAATTCAGCTCTTCCATCTTCTCTGCCAAGTGAGGATGGAATGTTTGTCCTCTCTGGAGGCCCTGGCAACAGGGAGCCATCTTGGATGCCGACTGGGCCTTCACCAGACACTGATCACTGTTCAGGAACTTCCAGTGTTCAAAAATATGAGAAATAAGTTCATACTGTTTATAAATTACTCCAGTATCAGATATTTTGTTATAGTACCACAAATAGACTAAGAAAATCCTCATAATAACTCTATACAGTTAGAAAAGGTTGTGCTGGCTTTCTATATTACACACGAAAAACAATGAGATTCAGTGTCGCTTTCTCCCAAAATGCAGAAAAATTAAGCTAGCAACAGAAATAGAAACCACACTTAGACTTTCAAACTCCAAGCTCAAGTTTTCTTTTGTGCAGCAATTTGAAGAAGTAATGTTATCAGTAAGTCTAACAATTCAATTAGGGTTGAAGAATAGAAGTGTTTTTAAGATTTTATTTTTATTTATATGTATGTGTCTGTGTGAATGTATACAATTTGATTATGGGTCCTCAAAGGGTGACAGATCTCCTGGAACTGGAGTTACAGGCAGTTGTGAGTTGCACAATATTGGTACTGGGAGCTGAACTCGGGTCCTCTGGAAGACAGAAAGTATTCTTAACCACTGAGCCATTTCTCCAGCCCCCTGGATTTTGTTTTCCTAACACAAGGTCTTGCTATGTAGCTCTGAGTGTTCTTGAAATCACTACATAGTTTAGGATGGCTTGGAACTTGCAGTGATTCTCCTGCCTCAGCTTTCTGAGAAATGGGACTATAATTGTTCACCCCTATAGTCTGCAGTAGACACATATATCTCAATTACTGGGGTCAAGGAGGAAAAAGGTGTATTTGGGTCTGTTAGTGTTTTTGGAGGGAGGAGTCCGTTACAACACAATATGATGGTGGGAAGCTATGTAATGTGTTGTTTTGGTCACAGGATGGCCTGGTTTGGAGACGTTACATATGGCAGCAAATTTCACAGTCATAAACACAGGAACACAGATCCAAGTGTATACTCAGAGTAAGGTAAAACGTCTAACCTACTTGCCTTGTTTTGAGTTTCTAGGATAAATTTTAGTATATTTCTTTCCAACCAACACTGAAAGGTTTCTGGGTGCTATTAAAATGGAGTACTTAGAAAAAACTTCTTATGTAGCCTGGAGAACTGAATCCAGGCAGTTATATACACTAGATGATCATTCCATCACTGAAGTGTCTCCCTAGCACCTTGATTTAATAAATTTTAGAAGCCAACATTCTTTAAGGGATTTCTCATCATTTTTAATGAGATTTCAAATGAGATTTATTACTTTCTAAAAATTAGTTCTATGGCCAAGCACATTTATAAAATTCTGCCTTAAAAGAAAGCTGAGCGTTCATGTCCTTTCATCTTCAGGTGGGTGAATTTGTGTTGTCATTGGCCAGGAGGTGGAATTTCATGGTGTCTTAACTTTTCTTAGGTGCATCTCTTAAAACTCAAAATCCTTGGATAACTATCCAGAAAATGCCACCTTGTTCATTTCATAATGAGGGAGTTTGGGCATTTTGGCTATTTTATTGTAATGGACTTTCCAGCAGACATAAGTTGTATCATTCTAAAATTCCAAGTAAATCTAAGCCACTAACACATGGCAAAACTTTGGGAATCATATAACACAAAGAAATCATTGTGAGTTTTTAAAAATATTTTATTGACCTTTTGTGTATTTCAAATACAACATCTTAATCATATTATACCCCCTTCATTTTTTTTTTTTTTTTTTTCCAATCTCAAAATTTACTAAATCTTAGTGCGGTTGTGTTGTAATATTTTATGAAACCACAAGGTGGCAGTCATAATTACCAAATTTCTGTGCAGCCGGGACTTCTGCTATTGAAACCAGTCAGGGCAGAGCCACAGCATGCCTCAAGGTGCTCAGTCTTTTTCTAGCAAAGTATGCTTAATTGTTACTATCTGTATCATAATCCTCATTGAAATGGTTTATGGTGATGATAAAATGATGGGGGCAAAGAACGCGGGAGATTAAACTCAGACTTTGTTGTTTATGTCATATTCAACCACACTTCACACATTTGTTAGAGAGCCACAATTTCAAGATTTCTTTTTAAAAGCATCCTTTTATTTTAAAATTATATATATAATACATATATAGACAAATATTGTAGAGAAGGCTACACCTAGAGAATATCAGTTGTTCGATATTGCATGATCAAATTTTTTTAAAAAGGAAATTAATAGTTTCTATGTTTTCTCATTTTTTTCACCTCATAAAGACGGGAACATATGTCCTCCACACTTAAAACGTCATGACACTGATGAATACTTCAACATTCTAAATAACTGTTTACACTTTGATGTAGTTTAAGTTCAACTTGGTCTGATCAGGCCAACTTCTATATAGTAATAAACCCACCATACACAAGATGGCAGCCTCTCTTCCCATAATATAGTATGAAAAGTGTTTAAAATATAAACAGCATCTAATCATGGCTCTCTTGGTTTGCCTTCTCAGGAATAAATGATCTTTCTGGTTGACAGTTTAAATCAATCATGCTTCAAACTTAGTATATAACATGCTTTGGGGACTCATAAAAACTCAATAATGCTATGTGCCTGTTTAAAACAATGCCAAACTTCAACTCAATCTCTGAATACAATGTAAGTGATAGCGAAGGAAGAGAAAAACGGGGTGCGTGTGGAGGGCAGGGGGAGACTTGGATATAAATATTGTGTAGAGACTTAAGAATTCAAATTTGCCTTGCCATCTTCCAGAAGATATCAAATCTTATTACAAACATGCAAGACTTGTTATCTCTATACCTAACTACAATAGAAAGTATAATAAGGGATTTACCTTTGAAAGGGGCTGTAAAACAGTAAAGTTCAAACATATCCACAGTAACATTGTTTTTATACACATTTATTTTCATTCAAAATTTTTAAATCTCCAAAACAAGTATGTTATTTATCTGCTAAATCATTACCTTCAATCTCCTACTCCTTGCACATTTTAAATAAGAGACTACCTTCCGGTATTTCACAGGGCTAAATAAATAAACATACTGAAATTTAAATACATATGGCTTATAATGGCAGGTGGCTTCAGGTAATAAAAGTAAACTGAAAACACACACACACACATTAACATTTTTGAGAAACATGAATATTCCAGTGAACTCAAATTTGAGGCTATGGAGAGGATCATGATACAACATACAGGTAAACGATAAATAATAAATGTAGTACAGGACAGAGCTAAATAAATTCATTTCTTTGAAGAGTAGAAGGAAGTCAAATAAACTACGAAAAATATAAATGATAGGAATTGATGTGTTTTTTTAAAGAATAATTTTTAGGCTCATTTTTCTCTTATAAATTCAGAGTTCAGAATATGCAATGAAAATTAATCCTATTGTATTTGGGGATAAGTAAGGTACATTTGTCACTAAACAAGAGTTGGTATATAAATGTAATTTCTGGATAACTTCTGGAATTTTAAGTAGACTAAAACATTTAAGAGAGTTTTTGCTTATGTTTTTACACATTGCTTTGGACAAATATTGCTTTGTGAATCAACTCATATCATAAGAAGCACAGTAGAGTGTCTCAGATGTTATTTTTCCAAATAATATTACTTCTGTTTGCCTCAGAAATACCCTCATTATCACCAACTAATGCACTGACTCTGAAAATACAATATATACTCCTTAGCCATTTTTACCCAAAGGGAAACAATTTTCCCTGGAATTCTTATGTATGTACCTGGTTTATACAATTACCTTAACAAAAATAATCAAATATATGAAAAAATAAAATTACTTAAAAAGTGTTTATTTCTATTTATTTGTTTATTATGAAGGATAGTATAGGAGATACAGATATACAACCAGATGAAGAGGTATGCAGGGTGAGGTTCAGAAATGCCCCAAGCACAGTATTTTCTTTTCCTGTGGAGTGGGTTATGCCATCCTTGGGGCAGAAGAATTCCTTCCCTGTCAAATCTTTAGATCTGAGTGTTTAACTTGGAGTACCTGTAGCATCCGGGAAGCTGGAAAGGGACCACTAATGGGGAGGCAAAGAAAGATCTGAAGGGAGGGAGTACAGTAACACAGGTACTATAAAGAAGAGAAGGAGGAAAGATGCGGAGAGAGGTTTAATGGGAGAGGGATGGGAGGGTGGGAGAGAGAAGGGGTTGGGGGAGGTCCAACTCTAGATGTACTTTTTGAAAGCACTCAACTTCCTGATTTTAAAAATCATGATGTTAGGAAAATTATGCACCCAAATGTCTGAATCTTCCTCAGCTTTGTTCCCTACCTATTCCAATGTTTTCCTAAAATTGTTTTATATGGAATCACCAGTAATATTTTTTAAGATTCACCAATTGCAACGGTTTTTCCTTGGTCATTAACTCCTTCCACTTGCAGGTCTGGCTGAGCACTGCTACCTCCACTGACTCTCAAGCTTTCTTCCTGGATTCAGTAACACTAATCATAAAGCTCCTGTAGTCATAAGAATGCTTCCTGGAGCCCCAGGTTTGTTTGTTACACTGTGTGAGCTCATCTTTTGATTCTTCATCTATACTTTTGTGTACTTAAAATAAAGAGACCTCAATTTCTCCAAGGAGAGATAAAGGTCACTGCTGATATGTCCCCTGCATGCCCTTGACAGAGAACGAGTCATTCCACATATTATTCCAGGAAACTGAAAATTGCCATGCCAAATGTAAAGATATTTTATTAACATACCTGAAAGAAACTGTTTCTAAAGTTTATTACATTCTCCCTTTTGAGTAAATACTGCATACAGTTAAAAGTGGGCAGAGCATAATTTGTCCATATATGTGTCTGAAAAATTATCATCCAGGTTCTAATAAAAAGATGTTAAATGTCCTTCAGAAAACTAGTAGAACTTAACTAGAAATATTTTTATTTCTGAAATTCAAAACTGAATATTGAAAGAAATCAGAAGATGCTTCTTCTATCATACAGATTCTTTTCCCCATGGATAGTTTCGTAATCTAATTATATGCACGTATTTTTTATTCATATCATCCAGTTTACAAACTCAATATCAGCACCATTCTGACCATGTATACTAGAAAATAATAGCAGCATCATTCTGACCATGTATGCCAGTAAATAAAATATAGTTCTTAAAATATAAGTTAAAAGTGGTTTGAGGTGTAAGGAGCTTGAGTTCCAAATCCCTTTATAGAGAAATACCTCCCAATTAGAACACGTCTTGAGAAATAATATTTTCATGTCTGTTTATATTCACAGTTCAGCTTACCCTAATCAGTACAGACTCCTAAGCACTGTGGGTTCTAATTACTAAAAGTTAATGTGCAGCAACAGTTTAGTTTATCTGACTTGATGCATGGGCCTGCATTCCCTGATTCTAAGTCATATAAGACCTCTTGAGACCATTGTTGCAACCACAGCCTTCATTTCCTTATCTAGACCTTTTCTAAGTCTCTAAATTTATCCTCTAAATGCTTCTAGTATTATCTGCAACAGGCACAAATCAGAACATTTTATATTCTTGGGCTACTTTACTCCATTCCATAACCCACATCCAGAAGTACTTCTGTGGGCAGACTCAGGACCCAGAACTCAGTCTCAGGGTCAGTGTTCAAAGCTACTTCCTGCCCAGGAAATTTTGCACAAACACAAGTATACGTTTATTGTATCTTATTTTTTTTTATTTAATAACCATATAATTAGAAGAAGCATTTCATTACAACAGCATTGACATATTCAATAACAATTTCCAGAGCTAAGATGCATCTCTTTCAAAATTGGCTA
>NW_008334442.1:226694-232480 GCF_000622305.1 Nannospalax galili | reverse complement strand
TTGGACTGACCTGAGACCCTGGCCGTGGCCGTGCCACGCAGGGATGCAAAGGCTGATGGGGTGGGAATAAGCCCCAAGATTTCCCAGGGAGTGGATTGAGTAGCTGGGTTGTACTGGATGCACAGGATCAGGGAGTGGCAAGGTAAGCCTCGGAGCCCCAGAAAGAGGCTGGCAGCCCCAGAAAGAGGCTGGCAGGTGTTGCAGGACCAGGGAAGTAGAGGGAGGTGATGGCGGGGCCAGATCCAGTAGCAGTGCTCCTGGGGTCCAAGGAATGCACTAAGTTGGTCTGGGTGAAAAAGATCAGGAAGCAGTATTGGTTCCCCAGGTGTCTGGGGCCCCAAGACTAGGAATGGCGCAGGGCCAAACTAGGAGTATAGAATGGCGAGTGGGGGGATGGAAGGGTGAATGTCGCTTAGGGAGTCCTGGCGCGGAGAGCTGCGCTATAGACTTATCCCAAGAGGCCTGAGGATAGTAGTGCAGGCTAGGAGAGTTAGCCGGTGGTGCAGGCCCAGGGAAGCAGAGAGAGGTGAGGGCGGGGCCAGGACCAGAAGTGGTGCTCCTGGAGCCCAAGAAAGGGACTGAGTTTCTCTGGGTGGGAAGGGTCAGGAAGCAGTATTGGTTCCCCAGGTGTCTGGGGCCCTGAGACTAGGAATGGCGCAGGGCCCAAACTAGGAGTATAGAACGTCGAGGGGGGGGGATGGAAGGGTGAATGTCGCTTAGGGAGTCCTGGCGCGGAGAGCTGCGCTATAGACTTATCCCAAGAGGCCTGAGGATAGTAGTGCAGGCTAGGAGAGTTAGCCGGTGGTGCAGGCCCAGGGAAGCAGAGAGAGGTGAGGGCGGGGCCAGGACCAGAAGTGGTGCTCCTGGAGCCCAAGAAAGGGACTGAGTTTCTCTGGATGGGAAGGGTCAGGAAGCAGTATTGGTTCCCCAGGTGTCTGGGGCCCCGAGACTAGGAATGGCGCAGGGCCCAAACTAGGAGTATAGACCGGCGAGGCGGGGATGGAAGGGTGAATGTCGCTTAGGGATTCCCGCTGTGGAGAGCTGCGTTATAGACTTACCCCAAGAGGCCTGAGGATAGTAGTGCCTATTGTATCTTATTTTTTACTGTGAGGCTTTCTGATCCTAATTGACACCCATGTTCTACTTTGGCTTTTTAAAATAAAACCTTGAAGAGTTTCAGCAGGACTTATAATCATCCCGTCACAAAATTTCTTATTGGCCAAGCAATGAATGTGGACATATGACCAAGATCTTGCTGGCAGAGTGGAGCAGAAGTGGCGGAGTGACTTCTCTTCTGATGAAAAGCAATGCAGCTGCTTTGGACCAGAGCCACATGGTTAGGAGAGCAGGAGCATTTCATCAGCAGGCAGAGAATGGGACTTTTAAAGTAATATTGAAAGATGTCTTTTGCCTAGTCTGGCAGTGTAATTGTGACTCGAGAGGCTGAGACAGGAGGATGGCTCGTTCAAATCCTGACAAGACCACAGAATGAGTTCATTCTTAAAATGAAATAAGTGGGGGATATAAGAGCTATAACTCAGTGATAGAGTGCTTGCCTAACCACAGTGAGGCCTTGCGTTTATCTCCAGCAGTGAAAAGAAAAAGCAAAACAACATCAACCACAAAACCAAAATACTCTTAGCTTGTACCCTCACTAGTAACAGTTTCCAAATATTAATTCAGTTTACTAAAACTGTACTGTGAACCAGTTTTTCTCATAGCTACAGATAGATACTGAAGTTTCTTACTCACAGAAACAAAATCCAATTAAGAAGGAAAAATAGGCTAAAAGGGGGTTAATCTAGCTTTCTTGAATATTATTTTCTATGTACCCAGGGCTTTCAATTCAATATTTTGTCTATAGTCCCATGGATTCCATTAAGTCAACATAAAAAAATCCATAATAACTGTTTAATAGATAAAATCTGTTAATATTTCAAAAATTAGTAAACTTCTTCAGCAAGCTTAGACTGCTTGATTTGCCTACATGACTACTAAGTTGTGGACTATAATACCAGAGCTCTTTGATCTGAGAATCCAAGTGTACAGCACAATGCCCTAATACCTAACTACCATAGTTTCCCATCACCTAACTTGTCTCCCCACTCAAACTATTGTTTTTGAGCTTAGCCCTTCTGTGTTATACTTCTTGATTCCCCTCATCAGAGATTGGTTTTCGTACTATGGCAGTCATGGGACTGGCCTATGTGGCAATGATGAATTCTGAATTACCAGCCAAGGCAATATGACTAGACATGATCAGGTGAATGTGGCTAGGGAGAAGATTTATTTAGTGCCTTCTGTCTCCACCAGACTGAAAATACCATAAGGTAGAACTTACATCCTCATCTCAGAAGCTTTTTCAAAGCAAGAACTCAACTGATCAACAAATGTTTATTGTCTTAATCAATAACATATATTAATGTGAATGTATTAGCTTTGCTAAGCTAGATTAATTGTGACAAGGTCTTACTATGTAGCCCAGGCTGGCCTCAAATTCATGGTTCTTTAGTCTCCCCAGTGCGAGGAATTCAGGTGTGTACCACGGTTCCCTGCTCTAACATGAACGTTTATTCAGATGCCTAAAATTTGGTTTCTCCATAAAGAATGAAACCAAGTAATGATTCTTAAAGGAAAAGTCTAATTAAATGTCATGAAATTATTTGATGTGTTTCTGAGGGGAAGGAAGTCTCATGGTTACTCCATAATAGAAGTCATTTAGACTCCAAACTTAGTTCCAGTACTTGGTGTCCATGTAGACTTGGACAAGTCACTTGTCTTAGGCAAAAATATCATAGACCCTCATTAAGCTCATTGTGAGGGTTCAGTTACACACACCTAACAAGTATTCAGCAATTCCCAACACAAACATTCAAGTAGCAATTATTCCTGCTCTTAATCTTATTCAACATAGAGATAAAATAATATGATGACATAATTAGAAGAAATATGAACACATCAGAGTATGTAACAAATCTCTGATTTCATATGTTGAATAATTCATTTCAGTTGAGGTAGCTACTATTTTTCTATTTTCCTTAATCATGTATGAACACATAAATACATAGAGGAAAGTATTCATTATTTTCAGAAAATTTCTCTAGTTACTACCTAGAGATAAATTCTATTAGGTTTGCTAAATCAAAATGAGAGCTTATAATTAATTATAAACAATATTTAAGTAAGTCCAACTATAGGGAAGTATATTAAAATATACCATTAAGACAACAAACCACTACTGAGTCATTGAGAGTAATGGTGCTTGCCACTGACCTTGACTACCTGAGTTTAATCCTTGGGACTTACATGGTAGAAGGAGAGAACTGACACCTGCAAGTTGTCAAGTTGTCATCTGATCTCCACACATGTGCTGTGGAATGCTAATGCGTGTGCACAAGCACAAACACAATAAATAAATGAATAAATAAATAAATAAATAAATAGGCTGGGGAGATAGCTCAGCGGTTAACAGCACTTGCTGTGGGCCCCCAGCATCCACAGTGGGCAGCTCACAATCTGTAACTCCAGCTCCAGGGTACTTGATGCCCTCATTTGTCTTCTATGGGCACCTGCATGCATGTGGTACACATAAAGACAAGTAGGCACACACATATACACATAGATGAAAATAAATATAAGTAAAAATAAACCTTAAGAAAATAACTGGCAACTATAGAATTTATCCATTAAAAGCAAATTTATGAGCTTGAAAAGAAAATAAAGTTTTCTTTATCAATCAAAACCCCAAGTAATAATAATGTCAATAGATTATGATAGTTGATTGATTTCTATTAACTAAAATAATTTATTCCACACATCTGCTTTAAAAAAAAGAACAGGCTGGTACTATGTTATTTGTCTCTCTGCTTCTAGTATTCCCCACTCCAACAGATTTGTTTTAATCTAATGCCTAAATATATTTTGGGCAAAAAAAAAATCTGATGTTATTCCTTTGCTTTGAAATCTTCATTGATTCTCACTAATAAAATTAAAACTTGTTAACGTCTGTCATAGACTGGATATCTGTGTTCTTACCCGTTCCAGTAGAATTATTATCTAAAAAGCAATATTCTTCCTTTTAATGAATAGAAATATAAAAAGTGCGATCTATAAAAATCTTCCAGCTAATATTGTACCCAGTGATAAGCACAGAAGGCTTTTCTGAAGCAGCAAAGCATGCTGCCACCTCTTTCCATTTCTGTTCATCACAGTGACTAACTCCTAATCTGAGCCACTCAGAAGAAAAAGCAATTAAAACATTCAAATCTGAAAAGAATAAAACTATCCCTGTTTGTGATGACATGATCTTATTTATAGAAAGTCTAAAGAGCCCACTCAAAACCAGTAAAACCAATTATTCAATTGAATAACATCACAGGATACAAAATCAATATACAAAATCAATTACATATATATTAACTAATAATTATATGAATAATTAATGAGTATCTGAAAAGGAAATTAACAGTCTTCTTTACAATGGCACCAAAATAATAAAATAGGAATAATTAAGAAATAAAAGATTTGCTGCTTCCCTGGGCCTGCACCACCCACCAGCCTCTTTCTGGGACGCTCGGGCTAACCTTTCCTCTTCCTGATCCTGTGCATCCAGACCAATCCAGCTCCTCTGTGCAATTCCCAGGAGGCCTTGGGGCCTCTTCCCACCCCATCTGCCTTTGCATCTCTTGGTGGCAAGGCCACCAGCTGCCCTAGACCAGCAGCTTTCCTGGGCCAGGCTCCCAGGCCAGTCCAACCCCCAAATTCCTGAGGCCACAAAATCTTTCCTGGAGGGATCCAGACCTTAGGAGAAAGCCTGAAAACATCTGACACTCATCTGAATTGGGCCTCTGTGGGAACTCCTGAAGACTAAAGCAATCCGGCCACTCCAATATAAAATCAAAAGAGAGAACCTGAAGCTTAGATGAGCCAGCTTTTCATGCCCAAAAAGTAAACCACAAAGACACACAAAGTTCACACAAAGAAGCAGACCTAAACTTGAAGGCTTGAGTCTCAAACAAGAATCAGAAACTACAAAAGAAATTCACATGTCAAAATCACAGAGAAAAAATAATAACATGAAAAACCAAAATAACATATCCCCACCAATTACCAATAGTACTCTAGAGGAGTACAATGAGAAACCCCTAGAGATAATGCAGGACATGGAACTCAAAAGAACAAGTATAAACATGATAAAATAATTCAATGAATTTAAAGAACACACAAACAAAGAAAATAAAGAACTGAAGGAAGATAGGGATAAACTTCTGAATGAATTCAGAAAAGATTTAGAAATATTGAAGAATACTAGAGCAGAAATGAAGAACGAAGTGAAACAGTCAGTAAGCCAATTAGAAATGACAGGAGAAAGCCTCAACAACAGGATGAATGAAATGGAAAACAGACTATCAAGACTGGAAGATAAAGTGGACAAACTAGACCACACAAGCAAAGATTATGAAAAATTTAAGAATCACAAGAATGGAATATGCAGGAATTGTGTGACACCATAAAAAGACCAAACTTACATATAGGCACACAGGAAGGAGAAGAATGAAGATAATGGCATTACCAGATCTACAACAGAATCATGGAAGAAAATTTCCCAAAATTAAAGGAAGACATGCCCATACAAATACAAGAAGCATATAGAACACCAAACAGACAGGACCAGAAAGAAACTCTCCATGGCACATTAGAGTAAAAACACTAAACATACAAAACAAAGACAATTTTGAAAGCTGCAAAAGAGAAACAAGTCACATCATATAAAGGAAAACCCATTA
>NW_008334442.1:225241-225844 GCF_000622305.1 Nannospalax galili | reverse complement strand
ATTAAACAATACCATACATCAAATGGACCTAACAGACATCTACCGAATAGTCTACCCAGCACCAAAGAATACACTTTCTATTCAGCTCCCCATGGAACTTTCTCCAAAATTGACCACATACTGGGGCACAAAACAAACCTCAACAAATACAAAAGATTGAAATAATTCCATGCATTCAATCAGACCACAATACAATAAACCTTACAATCAACACCCGAAGACGCCCTAATCACCACATGTACACATGGAGATTAAACAACACACTCCTGAATGATGAATGGATCAAAAGAGAAATTAAGAAAGAAAAATATTCCTGGAATTAAATGAAAAGGAGAATACAACACGACAAAACCTGTGGGACACACTGAACATGATCCTTAGAGGGAAGTTTAGAGCTCTAAGTGCCTACATCAAAAAATCGGAAAGAACACAAATAAATGGCTTGACATTGCAACTGAACACACTTGAAAAGCAACAGCAAATGAAATGCAACTAACCCAGCAGACAAGAAGAAATAGCAAAAATCAGGGCAGAAATTAATGAAATTGAAACAAAGAAACCAATACAAAGAATCAACACTTCCAAGAGATGGTTCTTTGAAAA
>NW_008334442.1:180724-224186 GCF_000622305.1 Nannospalax galili | reverse complement strand
AGCTGCAAAAAAAAAATATCGTGGAATAAACCTGACCAAAGACATTAAAGAGCTCTACAATGAAAATTTCAAATCTTTAAAGAAAGATATTGAGGAAGACATCAGAAGATGATAGGACCTCCCATGCTCATGGATTGGAAGAATTAATATTGTGAAAATGACCATCCTACCAAAAGTCATTTACAGATTCAATGCAATGCCAATAAAAATCCCATGACATTTTTTGCAGAATTGGAAAAAAAAACAACCTAAGATTCCTATGGAAGCACAAAAGACCTCGGATAGCCAAAACAACCCTGTGCACTAAGAGCAATGCCAGGGGGGATTACTATACCAGATTTTAAGCTGTATTACAGAGCTTTAGTCACAAAAACAACATGGTATTGGTACAAAAATAGACCCATCGATCAACAGAACAAAATTGAATACCAAAATATGAGTAAGTGCAATTTCAGCCACTTGATATTTGACAAATGGGCCAAGAATATTCGCTGGAGAAAAGCCAGCATGGTCAGCAAATGGTGCTGGCAAAACTGGATCTCCACTTGTAGAAGAACGAAACTAAACCCGTATCTTTCACCTTGCACAAAAGTCAACTCCAAATGGATCAAAGACCTCAATGTAAAGCCTGAAACTCTGAAACGATTAGAAGAAAACATTGGGAAAAACCTACAAAATATAGGCGTAGAAAAGGATTTTCTAAACCAGACATTAATTGCTCAGGAAACAAGGGCAAGAATTAACAAATGGGACCTCATTAAACTAAAAAGCTTCTGTACGTCAAAGGAGACAACCAAGGAAGCAAACAGGAAACCCACAGAATGGGAGAAATTCTGCACTAGCAACACATCCAACAGAGGCTTAATAACCAGAGTTTATAATGAACTCAAAAAACAAGAACCAAGACAAGAAGCAACCCAATGAAAAGATGGACTAAGGAGCTGAACAGAGAGTTCTCAAAAGAAGTAAAGATGGCTATGAAATATCTTAAAAGATGTTCAACATCACTAATAATTAGAACCACTTTAAGATTTCACCTCACCCCAGTCAGACTGGCTAAGATCAAGAAAACAAATGATACCAAATGTTGGAGAGGATATAGAGAAAGGGGAACACTCATTCACTCTGGTGGGGGGCTGCAAACTGGTTCAACCCCTATGGAAAGTACTGTGGAGAACTCTTAAAAAACTACAAATGAGCCTACCATTTGACCCACTCCTTGCCGTATACCCAAAGAACTCAACCTATTGCAGAGACACATGTACATCCATGCTTGTCGTTGCTCTTTTTACAATAGCTAAGAGACGGAAGCAACCCCAGTGTCCCTCAATTGATGTGTGGATAATGAAAATGTGGTTCATTTATACAATGGAGTTTTACTCAGCAGTAAAGAAAGATGAAATCATGACATTTGCAGGTAAATGGATGGAACTAGAAACTGTTATACTAAGTGAAGTAACACAGGCTCAGAAAAAAAATCAACAAATATTCTCCTTCATATGTGGATCCTAGAACCAGACTCTGATAAGTAAGTATGCAACCAGACATAACTACAGGAACCAGGATAATGGAAATGAAACAGAGATGTAAAAGAAAAGAAATAACCTGAAGGAGAAGAACAGTAGGAAACAGGCCTTAATAAGGGAGATATGGATAAAATTGGGTTAGTTTAATCGAGGGGGGAGGGAAGGGTATGCACGAACCTAGGGGATAAAGGGAAAGAAGGAGCTCAAGAGAGGTAAGAGCATAGGAGAAGGGTATTAGTAAGGGAGAAAGGGGGGAAATGGGGGCACCTTAAGTGGGAAAAGCATGATGGAGCGGTGCGACAATGTGAGAGATAAACAATGCCTAGCTAGTTTTGAAAACCAGAGAGAACCATATTACTCCTACAATACTGAGAAATTATACATAGCAGATCAAGAAATATATGTCTAGGTAAGCTTTATCTGAGAACAACTGATCTTTTCCCAAATCCACCTGATGACTTTATATCCATGCTCAGATGCCAAGGTTCTCAGTAAGTAACTGACTGTGACTAGTAATAATCAGATATATAGAGATTAGAAACACATGTGCATCTTAGTGTCAATTGTATTAAAAATGATTTTTTCTGTATCAAACTATATTTTAATAATGAAATGGAGATCGTTTTTAAAGTTTAAAACCTCATTTAATTTTATGTCTTCTAGGGTTTATATGGAGTACAATATTGTATAACTGTATCAATTCAACTGTAAACCTAAAAATTTACAGCCAATTTTGAAAGAGATGCATCTTAGCTCTGGAAATTGTTATTGAATATGTCAATGCTGTTGTAATGAAATGCTTCTTCTAATTTTATGGTTATTAAATAAATAATTTTTAAAAATCTCTGTCATAGAATTAGAGGTTGGAATGATGGTTTATTGGGACCTTGAGTGGTTTGGGAGTGGCTAGTCAAAGATACAAAATCTCAGCCAGAAAGAACAGGCTTAAGAAATCTAGTAGATGACATAGTGACTATGTTAACAATATTGTGTACTTGAAATTGCTAAGTAGATTTTTTTTATTCTCATCATAAAAGTAAGTATGTGAGTTAATATAGATTTTAATTTGTTCAGTTTAGTTACCCCACAGTGTCATATATTTCAACGTGTCATGTTGTGTACCATAATATTTTTGTAATGTATAGTTCTATGAAATATACAATAAAGAGTGTCATGGTAAAAAAAATTAATGATAAAATAAAAAGAGAATTCCATTCTTTTAAAAATAAAAAAAGAAATAAAAGATTTGTCTCTACAACTATTAAACACAGATGAAAGAGGTCTGGCATGGTAGCGCATGCCTTTAATCCCCGTTCAAAGCCAGCCTGATCTACATTCGTGAGTTCCAGGCCAGCTGGGGCTACAGGGAGACCCTGTCTCAAAAAATAAAAATTAAAAAAAGAAACCATAGATGAAAGAAACTGACTAAACTATAGTTAATAAATTTATACCCAGGGACATCTGGGTACAAATGCTTAAATGGATAGGCCTTACCAGAACGCATGAAATCCATTGGGGGAGGGGAGCTAAGGGAGACATGGATAGGGTAAGAAGTCTATATTTGATTAAAGTCTATTATATGAAATACACAAAACTCAATAAAAATTTACATTAAAATACTTTTAAAATAAAAAATTCCTACAGAATGGAAGAAGATATTTTCAAAGTGTGTATCAGTTAAAGGGTTAGTAGTTTTTTAAAAAATATTTTATTATTTTTATTTTATGTGTATGAGTGTATTACCTGCATGTATGTGAGTGTGCCTGTGTTGTGCAATACCTTGGAGGTCAGAAGAGGGCATCCGATTGCCCTGGAACTGGAGTTAAGGACAGTTTGTTGCCTGCCATGTGGGGTTAGTATTTTAAGAAATAAGGAAATCCTACAGTCCAGTAACAAAAACTAACTATCCTATTTTTTAAATTGACTAAAGATTTAAGTAGATATTTGTCTAAAGAAAACATACAAATGTCCAAATGCATATACCAACACATAAACATACTAATCGGCAAGAAACTGCAAAACAAAGTCACATTGAGGTATTACTTTACATCTGCTGGGATGGCTATTAAATGTTATGAGGTATGGAGAAACTGGAATGCTTGAACTCTGCTGGTGGGAATGTAGATGGTGCAGTCACTTTGGAAAACAATGTGGAGTCAAAAAGAAGAAAGAAAGGAAGAGGGGGAGCGAGAGAGAATGAGAATAAGAGCCAGAAACCTTACTTCTGTATATTTCCTCAAATAACTGAAATTGTGTTATTGAAAAGATACCATCAGCCCGATGCTCATGTCAGCATTATGTGGCATAGCCAACATATGAAAACAACCTGAGTGTCCCCTGATGGATATGAAAGGAAATGTATTCACATATAATAGAATATCATTCACAATTAAAAAATGTAACCTTATAACATGATAACATGAGGACTTTATGCTATAGATAAGTCACAGAAAGACGCACATTACACTTATATGAGAAATTTAAAAGTTAAACTCATTGAATTGGAGAAGAGTGTAGTGGTGGCCAAAGTACTGGCAGGAGAAATTGCTCTTTGAAAATCAGCACTATTAAATGTACTGTACCACACTGTCCATATAGTCAATGAGATTGCACTATACACTTGGAAAAAATTTTAAAATATTTTGTTATTTTTATTTTATGTGTGTGAGTGCATTGCCTGCATGTATATAAGTACACCTGTATTATGCAATGTCCATGGAGGTCAGAAGAGGGAGACAGATCCTCTGGAACTGGAGTTAAGGACAGTTACTAGCTGCCATGTTGTTGCTGGGAACTGAACCCTGGTTCTCTGCAAGAGCAGTCAATGCTCTTAACCACTGAGCCATCTCTCTGGTCCCTTGGAAAAATTTAAAGACATAGAACTCACATTAGGCATTTTTACAACAATAAATGTTAAAAAGAACAGGAACATTGATTTTGTTTGACAGCACATGGAGACTTCCTGAGCTTCTTGAGAGTATAGACTTAGCTGGATGAAATCCTGTTCTTACACTGTAGTGGGAATCTGAATGCTGACAATCCCCAAGGATGGGGCTTCCATGTCTACAGACATGGCCCCAAAGGATAATGACTAAGGGGTAACTGTCCAGAGAGCAAGCTAGTTACCAGAGGACAATGGAAAGAGGGATTCTTTCCAGATGGAGTTCCAGTCAAATAATTTTCTTGTTTTCTAGGTGGTGCCTTCCTGTGGGTATTTTAGGGTTGTTATAGATAAGTAATAGCTCAGCCTCCCATGTCTTCATATCCACTGTTATATGCTGGATGCATGTATCAAGGCAGCAGACTCAAAATGCACAAGGCTACAAGGGGTGACAGCCAGACTGACAAGGAATTTTTTTCTTAGAAGTCCACACACAGTTCCTCTTTTGGAGTTGTTGACCAGAGGGGCCTCATAGATCTTCAAACAGACTGGCTATTGCCATTGATCTTTAGTTACCTGCCAGAACTTGACAGTACAACCTTGATCCCATTGCTGAAGACACTACACATGTGAGTCATAGAACAAATAAGGAGAAATCAAGGTGGTACCAACATTGACACTTCCTCTCTATTACCTTGCTTTCACAGTGCTGGAAAGTGCTACCAAAATAGAAAAGTAATCATCAACTTTATCCAGCTGTGAGGCCTGAGAATGATAATAACAGCTGGCCTGGTAAGCTATGTCCATTGGTACAATAGTGGCATAAATGTTATGGAAGTAACCAACCACTTTCTAATAGGATTTAAGGCCCACTTCACAAGATGGAGCCCATATCTGGCACTGTAATCAGAATCAAGAAGCAGTGGCTAGACAGGTCACAGGCTGTAGGGGAGAACCTACTTCTATTCTTCTGCTAAATGGACATAGTATTAAATTGACTATTAATGACTTGTTATACCCATAGATTTGTTCACCTCCAGCTCTTGTCTGAGAAGCATCTTCTTGCAGCAGATAGCAATTAAAACAGAGACCTACAACTGGTCAACATGTAGAGAATAAGAGACTGCAGAGTGCTTAGCCCTAAATGGTACACCTTTATCACACCCTCTCTTCCCAAGGCTCAGGGATCACTGTAGAAGAGGAAGGTGGAAAGATTGTAAGAGCCAGAGGTGGAGGCTGACTACAAGGTAACAGTTTCCCAGACAGCAGTGCTGTTGCTCATATGAATGTACAGCAATTGTGACAGCATGCATAAGACTTATACAAACTCAAGACAGACAAAATCCTAGCATAGAGCAGGAGAGGAGGACAAGAAACAGCAATCCTAAGTGAAAAACTATTGACAAATTGATAGCTGTTGGAAGAAGGAGACTCAGTTTTTGGTGTGATGCTGGGTAGTTTGACCAGGCCTGGGGGGATGGACTCATATCCAAAAACATTTGGGGACACAAATTCAAATCAATAGGCCTTAAAAAGATAAGAGATGACACGAGGTTGGGAGAGAGCAGTAAGCTGGGAGTGGAGACAGGGGAGGGAGATCTGAATATGATCAAAATATACTGTATGAAATTCTCAAAAATTAATACAAATGTTTTTAAAAATCCACATGTATACCAGGGCAAGACTCAGGGGACATCATGAATGAGGGCACACAAAGATCATTAAGAGCTAGATGTTGAGGAAGACTGTGGTGAAAAAATGTCTTCTGGACATGGCACAGCAATGCCTGTGAACTCACTGCAGCTATGGTTGTCTATACAAGACCAACATAAGATTGAGCCCATCAATATTTCTCCATGGACAGGGGAAGCTCCATCCCTCCCTGAGGGACTACCGACAGTTAAAGGTAGTTGGGGGGTATCATTTTCTTCAATATATAGCCACTGATAAATTGTTCATGTTCCTGTAAATAACCTCCCATTTACATTCATGGAGGCAATCCTATTTAAATTCATTCACACACACACACACACACACACACACACACACACTCTCACAAAGATGTGAAAGTAGGAGGGGAATTGTTGGGAGGAAGGAGAGGGGAGGGACATGGTAATAGGGGGTGAAAAGGACTAAATTCATTGCATACATGCATGAAACTGACAAGGAATAAAAAAGAAAGAAAATAATATAACTCTAATAGATTAAAAAAGCTCCACACTAGCAAAAAAATTTTGACAAAAGTGCTAAGAACACATATTTGGTCAAAGATACTTTCTTCAATAAATGGTTCATGGGAAAACTGGGTATCTACATTTAGAATAATAAGAATAGATAGCTACCTCATTCTATGAAAAAATTAATTCTAAGTATATTAAAGGCTTAAATGTAAAATCCCAAATTACAAAAGTACTAAAAGAAAGCATGGGAAAACATCATGATATTGGATTAAGATTTTTTTCATAAAAATATAAAAGCACAGGAAACAAAAGCTAAAGTACTTTCAGATGGAATTACCTCAAACTAAAAAGCTTGTGCACAGCAAAAGAAACAATCAACACAATAAAAAGACAACCTACAGACTGGAGAAAAATATTTTCAAAATACAGAATTGAAAAGGGGTTAATAAACAGATATACAAGAAACTCAAACAATTTAACAACAGAAAACCAAATAAAATCCACTGAATAAATACCTCTTGATAGATTTACAAGTCAACAGGTGTTCGATACCATTCAATACCAGGTAGGTATAAGTTAAAAACGATAATGTGATATTATCTCATAGTAGTTATAATGGCTAACATAACACACTCATACAAACACCCCTTCCCTCCCCCAAGGAATTACAAGTTTTGGTGAGGATGTGGAGAAAGGAGAACTCTCACATATTGTTGGTGGGAAAATAAATTGACAGTCACAATGGAAATCAAGCTAAAGGTTCACCCCCAAATCAAAAACACATTGTATACATTGAGCACATTTTCATACACATTCCATTTCATAAAAGCATACATGAATGGGATGAATGGGGGGAAATGGGCACAAATCAAAGCCACAGAAAAATCTGCATGGGTAGGGGAAGATGGGGAAGAAGGCCCAGCCCTAACTGAGGAACCATTGGAAAACTAATAACTGCTGGAAGAGGAAGAGTCAGTTTTCTTTAAGGATATGATGCTGGGTAGGTTGACCAGGCTCCAAGGGATGGATCCATACCCAAGAGCATTTAGGGGACACAAATTAGACTCAATAGGCCTTTAAAAAAATCATAAAGACATGAGGTTGGGGATGGAGATAGCAGCATGGGGGTGTAAATGGGGAGGGAGTGGATCTGAATATGATTAAAATAAATTGCACGAAAATCTCAAAGAATAAATGAAAGTATTTTTTTAAAAATTGGCTTTGTCCTGTTGAATTCCATATAAGTTGAAGAGAAGATATGCATAATTGCTAATCTTGGGCCACTAAAAATTCTCCCATGTATGACGCCTTTATTTTTTCACCCACAAGTTAGAGGAGATATTTGAGGACCTAAAGGGGAGAGAGTAACACTAGATGCAGGGTGGGAGGAAACCAAACCTAACCTCCCCTAATGATAGTGAAGCAGACCTGAGCCAACTGTCGCTGACACATAATGAACATGACAAGAACAGGAGCAAAGCCTGTCCTATGCTAATTAATACACATGGCTTTTTTGCTTAGTTGTTTAGTTTTTTGTGTTACAAACATGAAAATTAGGTTAAAAAAAAAAAACTGACTACACTGTTCTGTGCAAAAATAAAGGAAATAGATGTAATAGATGGAAGTCCCTTAAAAAGAAGACTTTATTGATATTTAGTTTTAAGAATACTTTAGGATCCAATTTGTAAAATATCTCAAGTGGTCTTCTTTATTCAAATGACTTCTTTACTGAAAATATGCTTCTAAGGACTTAGAGTTACCCTTAGCCCTTCATTAGAATTTAGCAGTGCCAGGTGTGGTGGCACATGTCTTTAATACTAGCACTCAAAAGTGAGAGGAGGGCAGATCTCTGTGAGATCAAAGCCAGCTTGGTCTACTCAGTAAGTTCCAAGCCATTTGGGGCTACAAAGTGACCCTGTCTCAAAACAACAACAACAAAATAACTGCATTTAGAGCAGTATCAGATATCTTTCAGATAGATGCTTTTGCTTATTTCATCTACTGAAATTAATAATAGCAACAAAATGAAAAGGTCAGATTATACATATTACTCACATTTGCATTTGGCAATATCTTCCATTCAAAACTAAGTGCTGACTGAATAATTGTATAGAAACAAAAAGAACTGGAACTCTACCATAAGGATTCCAGATAAAAAAAAACTCTGGCAAGACAGATGGTCATGTAGATGGAATATTGAGGCATCTTGTTTGCTTCCAGCTCATCAC
Organism: Nannospalax galili; assembly: GCF_000622305.1. NCBI lineage: Eukaryota > Metazoa > Chordata > Mammalia > Rodentia > Spalacidae > Nannospalax > Nannospalax galili. The sequence continues at coordinate 215,371 of NW_008334442.1, read as the reverse complement.
TTAAGAATTCAATTAGGTATTTGTTGAGTACATATGCTAAGTGCTGTAGTATATTTTTATTTTGGACAGGTCTGCTACAGCATATATTTTTATATAGGTAATCTGCCCTCTCTGAATCTTTAGAGTTTTAAGACAGTACCTAGTTCTCCACTTCACGCATGTATAATTCTAAATATACCTAATTATTAGTACAATTGTAAGGCTGAGGTCATTAAAAGAAGGTGCAATAAGCTGACTTTATCCATTTCTTTTCAATGAAGGAATTTTTTAAAAGATGGACTTCTGCAAATTAGCAATTAAAGAGAGAGATTTTCTCAGGAACCTCCCTGCCATTTTCATACTGTTATTTATGTTACTACTAATAACCTATGAGAGTTCCCTTTCTCCATGAACTCAACATTTGTTATTTTTTTGTCTTTTTGAAGATAGACATTGTAACTAAAATACAATATCTCATTGTGATAAGATTTGCATTTCCTCAATGACAAGTTATATCATCCTCCCCTACATACGTGGTTATTTATACATCAACTTTTGAGAACCATCTATTCAAATAACTTGTTCATCTTAAAATCAGATCATCTGGATTTTGCTGTTATTTGTGGTTTTGTATGTTCTGGACATTAACCACTTGTTGGATAAACAGCCTGTAAGTAATTTCTCCATTCTGTAAGTTCTCTTGGTTTTTTTTTTCAATTCTTTTCTAAAATTATTTATTTAATAACCACATGATTAGAAGAAGCATTTCATTACAGCATTAACATATTCAACAACAATTTCTAGAGCAAAGGTGCATCACTTTCAATATTGGCTATAAATTTTTAGGTACACAGTTGAATTAATACAGTTATACAATATTGAACACAGTATAAACCCTATGACATGAAATTGAATGAGGTTTTAACCTTTAAAAAAGATCTCCGTTTCATTTTAAAATATACTGTTTTAAACAGAAAAACTCATTTTTAATGCTACTAATAGTAACTAGGCTAGAGACCATCTGTGTAATGTTTCAGCAAAGAATCTACCAGGGTCTTGAGAATTTACATGATGCTGAATTTTAAAAGTAATGGACTAATTTCTTCAGCCAAGGAAATTTTAAGACAGCATAACATTGAGTCTGTAGCTTGCTTATTACTGATAACTCTTATGCAGGTCTACAGTGAAAAAATGAACAAGGTGGGCATAAGAAATAGGAATGTACCATTCAGAGCGAAAAAGAGCACTAGAAAACAATGTTATAACCAAGGCATGTGCTGAAAGAGGGGCTGTAATTCTTAAAGAGATTAGCACCATTAAGGTTAGCATACTCCACCCCCAGCTAAACTTCCAGCTTGTGAAAGGGAAAAGTCGAAGGAATTTTATGCTCCTAGAGAACAACTGCTTATGAAAACCACTGCAAATATGTTTCAATGGGCAATGGTTCATTACAAGCTGGTAGCCAAACTTAGCAGTGTCATCCTTGTGGTACTGACTTTGGAGGCATGAAAAATGAAAGAGAGAAGTGTTGTGATTCTTCCTCTGTGATTTCAGAGAGATGCTGAGGCTAGACAATGTGTGACATATTAGAGACACTGCAAGAAAACCCTGAAAGGCTAGAGGCCCTGAGAGGTCATTGCATGAAGCTGTGAAAGTGAAGCCTGGGTTCTGGTGGAGACCCAAAGATGTTGGAGATGCCAGAGCCATGAGACATCTGCCAAGGAGGGCTGCATTCAGGGAGTGGAACCAGTCCAAGAGAGATATGTATGTTGCAGGCAGGAAAGCTAGAGGGGCAGAGCCATCTAAGGCCTCGGAAGCTGATGTCCCAGGCACTGGACACAGAGCTACAGGATTTGGTATTTTCTTTGCTGGGTTTCACTCAGGCTTTGGTTCAGTATTTCCTCATAATGTGCCCCCATTCCTCCCTTTTGGAATGGTGATACATATTCTGTGTCATTCTATGTTGGTAGTATGTAATTTGTCTTTTTGATTTTACAAGAGGTTACATTTAAGAGAGTGCCTTGAGTCTGAGTAGAGGCTTTTGAGTTTTGAACAGTATTGAAACTGTTAGAGGCTATAGGGATTTCTAAAGTTGGACTAAATGCATTTTGCTTTCTGATATGGCCATAGCCTATCAAGGAGTGGATTATGGTTTGAATGAAAAAATGGAGTGGATTATGGTTTGAATGAAAAATGTCTCTCATAGCCTCAAGTATTTTAACACTCGATCCCCAGTTGGTGGCATTGTTTTGAGAAGATACAGCCTTCTTGGAGGCGGTATTTCAATGGAGGCAGGTTTTGAGAGTTTATAGCCTTGCCCCACTTCCAGTTTGCTCTCTCTGCTTCATCTTTATGGTTGAAGATATGATCTCTTGGGGTCCTGTTCTGGATGCTTGCTACCATGACTCCACCATCACTATGGACTTTCTCTTTGGAACCACAAGCCCAAATAAACTCTTCCTTCCATAACTCTCTTTCAGTTATGGTGTTTTATAACAGTAACAAAATTAAGTAATATATATATATATACATATATATATAGTGAAGTAGGTGTTATGAGCAGTAATTAATTGCATATTTTTAAACAGCTAGTAGGAAGGATTTTGAATGTTTACAACATAAAGACATGAGAGAGCTGGATGTATATTTTGACAGCAGACTGTCTAACATGCATAAGGTCTTAGGTTTGATAACTAGTACTACTAGAAATGAATTGAAAACAGATGAAATGATAAGTGATAAAGATTAGATAATTTCCTCATTGCTATGGCGAAGTACTTCATAGAGGCAAATTAAGGAAAGACTTTTTTACATAGGGTTAAGGGGCTATTCCATCATGGCAGGGAAGGCATGGTGGTGAGTTCTGCCTATGGCAGCAGGAGTTTGTGGGATAGATTGTTGTTACATCTTGGCAGGATCAGAAACCAAGAATTAGGCCAAAAGCAGCACCATAAGGCTGACAGTGACCTATTTCTTCCAATATGGTCTCACCACCAAGGTTCCACCATCTTGTAAAATAGCACCACCAGCTGAGGATCAAATATTCAAACACATAAACTTGTTAGGGACATTTCACATCCAAACTATAATGCTTATGCTAATTCCTCTGATATGATCATTAACATGTGTAAACTATTATGTATCAACTAAACGTTTAAAATATGAAAAATTAAAGCTAATTTGTTTTTGAAATTCAAAGTTAATGACAAGGTTAGATCCACCTCTGAGTCTCAGATAATTAATTACAGGCTTTTCATCAGTTATATTATTTGTTATAGTCAATAGCTATATAAGTTTTATAAGCAAGAAAAAAGACACAAGCAAAGCAAAATGTAACACCTACAATGTAACTAAAATACTTGGGGAACAATGAAAAAAAAACAACAAATCTTTACTCCTTATGCTAAAAACAGTTAATAAGTTTAATGTGACAAGTGGCTTCAAAACTTGCAATTATCCTGCTAACTCATGTCATCACCGATCAAGGCAAAGATGGCAGATATAGTATCCTGGTAGGTGTTGTGAATCCTTGTTCTTAACTTCAACACAGCATTGCCTTCAGTTCTCTGCTGGGGTGTTGACTAAGTCTGTGGTGTGCGTTGGTAAAGCTGGAGAACAAACCTAAATGTTATATCTCACAACTCATCTACTCTCTTGCCTTCTGCTTTTCTGTCATACTTGTTACTTCTCCATTCCTGTTGATGTTTTATTATGTAGCTAAGGAAGACAAAGCTCTTGCCTATTACATATGTGCCAATTTGTTGAGTACATGAAGTCTCCAACTGGTACACTTTTCATTTTCTGAAATAGATTCACACATCCAACAATATTTATTGTATATCAATTATGTGTTAGGCACAGTAAATTCAGCAGTAGAGAAAAACAAATCCTTGTTCCCAAAGAGCTTTCATCCTAGTGGAGGGAAACAGGTAATTAGCAAACATATTAATATATAATGTGCTGTGTGGTGTTAAGTACGTGAAGCAGCATCAAGCTGGGTACGGGGGGAAAAGATGGTGTTACAAGGGGCCTGCTATGTTGAATAGGTAGGGAGGGGTAGCTTTACCTCTAAGGAAACACTTTAAAAAGGATTTGAAGCAAAGAGGGAGAATTTCTGACAAGGGAAGTAAGCAAATGCAGAGACCCTGAGGAATTCCAATGCAGAAGAATCAAAGAACATGGAAGGCAAGTGGTAGGAGATGAGGCCAGAGTGCCGTGGGCCAGCAGATCATGTGGCTATCAGCAAGAACTTGGGGGATTTTTTGACTCTAGTGAGTTGAAAGAGATAAGCAAAAGAATATTTAGGAAAACATTTAAGACTTCATTTTTTGATGTCGAAGTTATTGTCCTTTAACAATACAGAAAAACAGAATGTTCTCAAATACCCTAACATACTCAAAGTAATAAATAAGACAAGTTGGCCTAAAATACTTTAACAAAGTTAATCAAAAGGCTAATAATGCATGTAAAGTGAGTGTGTTTTTATACTTCTCAACTTTATCTCTACAGAGCACATTCTTTAAAATGTTTATTCATAAACTATATATAGTAGTATAATATAGCATATAAAATATTTTAAGAATTTTCTATGACTTCTACTAATATCCTATTTGTCTTGATTTTAATACAATAACATCAATGAGATTCTACAGCATTCATAATCAAAATATCCTATTTAAGACAATAACATTTATTAAACAGTATGATTTACTGAGCACAAAATGAGATAGCTATTATTAAGATCTGTTGGTAAATGTCATTCATACTGTGATACACAGAATTCTAAAATGTATCCCAAATTCTTCACCCAGATCCTTGACTGTGGATATGCCAAGATATATCTGTGATTCTGATCTTTATATGGCAAAAGGGGTTTTACAGATGTAATTAAAGTCACTAAGCAGTTGACTTCCAGTTAGTCAAAAAGAATATAGAAGAGTAAATCTGATATCACATCTTTAAAAGCATAGTTTTCCCTAGTTAGGAGCTGGAAGATAGAGTTGAAGCCTGAGGGGTCTCATATGCTACTACTGGTTTCAAGATGAAGGAAGTCACATGGAAAGAATCCCAGACTGACTTGTAGGAGTTCAAAGCAAGCTTTCGCTAGCATATAGGAGGAAAATAGAGCCTTTAAACCCATATGCACAAAGGAATTTTATCACAGTAACTGGAGAAGTAACTAAAATAGGACTGAATTCTGAAAATAACAGGAATGAACATAGAAGAGGTCCCTGAGCACCAGCCTAGACAATTTTGACCTAGTGGAGACTGAGGCAGAGAACCCAGCTCTGCTGTATCCAGATTTCTGATTTTCAGAAACTATGAGCTATTAAGTAGTGTTGTGTGAAGCTACTCTATTTATGGAAATTGGCCACAAATGAAGAGAGTTCTAGTAACTGACCTAGAAGAATCTATAAAAAAAGAGGTAGGAAGGAAACTTAGTTGAACTAATGAGACTTTATATAAAAGGTACCAGCTTATTTGGCTACAAGATTGTCTCTAAACTTTCATAACAAAGATCTGGAAAACATAATGGTTTAAGTTAGAGTCAAATTCATTCTTTTTTTGCAAAGCTATACAGTGCTGATCCAACAGGACAATTTCACCACACTCTGTATCTGTGGCCCATAGCTCTTACTCTAAAGAAGGTTTTTTTTGTGGGTCCAGGGACTCATTCTTGTAGTTCCCTAAGGGGAATGACATAGAAGTTGAAACACCTAAAGCAGCACAGCTCACACTCTGTTGACTAGAACTTAGAACTCAGTGTGAGGAAGGGTAAGAAACATTGGTCCTAGCTGAGCAATGTTTTGACCATCAGAAACGTGGAACGTCTATGATGAGGGAAGGGCACATGGATAGTAGATAACTAGTGGCCTCTGCCACAATTTAACAAGGCTCAGAATACATTATGACGAATGACGAATATTTAACTGTTCCATGGAATAAGTCGAGTATTTATTTCATCAAGACTCTTATATCGGACCTAAGTCTACTTCTAGACTCAAGACCTGAAGCAAAGAGGAGAAATCTTTTACTTAATAGTTCTCCAAATTCTTAGATCAGGTTGTCAGTATCTTCTTTAGTTTTCATACATGCTATCTACCCTTCATCCCTCTCCCAATTCTTCTCTATTACATTCCGTTCACACTACTTTATACATCTGGACTCACTTTTTCTTGTTATGGAGTCCATGGTCTTTAAGAAAGAACATACTCTTTAGTGAAAAGCTAATAGGCAATGAGGTTAAGAGGGTATTTAAAGTGAAGAAATGAGCTTTGTGTGGTAGCACATTTCTGTAATCCCAGCATAGTGACAGCTGAGGCAAAGAAGACCAAAAGTTTGATTTGCCAACATAGTGAGATCTATTTCAGATAGATAATAGATAGATAGATAGATAGATAGATAGATAGATAGATAGATAGATAGACAGATAGATAGATGATAGAGATTGATTGATTCATATATGAAATGAATAGATGATTGATAGATAGATGATAGATAGACAGATGATAGACAATAAATAGACGATCGATAGATGATAGATATAGATGATAGATAATAGATAGATAGATAGATAGATAGATAGACAGATAGATGATAGAGATTGATTCATATATGAAAGAAAATAAAGAACTGAATAAGTTTATGCTTCAGAAGCAAACAAGAATACTTATAGGAAATTTATGAAGACTACACTGAAGTCGAAAATGTGTTTTAGTGATCAAGACATTAAACTGTTCAACATTGCATATGGAGTTGGTCAACAGTTGTGAATGCCAGATTGAAGAATTCTGAAGTAACCACATTAACATAAAGATGATGATGTAAGTGGAGAGCTGAGATCCACATTCTAAGCTAAAAATACCTGCCTTAGATTGGCTGTCAAAAAAGTAAACAATGGATATACACAACAGTACAAAACAATTGCCCCTTAAAGCTGATAGACAGCTTTTCTTTTCTTTTTTTCGCAAGTTTCCAGTCTTAAATACAAATAAGTTTTCATAATATCAAAAACTGTAAATAGAAATGTACCTTATATTTAATATGAAGCTAAATGACCTAAAATACTTAAGATAAATATTAAACACCACACCAATATTCTTGGCTAGCAACATACAATATTTTAATATTAAATGCCATCCTAACACTGGCATTTTCTTTAATCAAAAAGAGAAGACTTGCTAATCAACTTTTTTTTTTTTTTTTTTGGTTTTTTTGAGACAGGGTCTCCCTGTAGCCCCAGCTGTCCTGGAACTCACTATGTAGACCAGGTTGGCCTTGAACTCACAGAGATCCACCTGCCTCTGCCTCCCGAGTGCTGGGATTAAAGGCGTGTGCCACCACTCCCGGCCTTCACTCTTTGCTTTAAAAAACTTTCAAATTCTTCTAGCAATAGGGAGCAAGTGCCACTGCAAAGATTGTGACCACAGCCATTTCATAAAAGCTGTTATTTTATGACTTAGTGAAATCCTGTAATGCAGGGGCCAGAAAAGTACATGAATGCTTAATACAACCAGCTATCCTTGAAGACTGAACAACAGCTTATCTTTCCTTAATGATATAAGGCAGTAAGACCCTTTAATGGTTAACAATGACATTTAATTTTTTTCAGTGCCATTCCCAGTTGAGTTAAAAAGGATATAATGTTGTGATTGGCACACAAGATTTAAAGTCCCAGTCATTAGTGGTTTAAAATTTAATTTTGCTTGAAATGCAATTCTGTGTTTTGCTTTCTCTTTAAATTTTCACATCTCTCAGGTCTGTTTGGAAATGCAGTTATGATATCAAATGTCCTGCCCAGAAAACTGGCAACCATACTGTCCTCAATAAAAGATCACAAAACTATATAAGTGCTACAAGTTCTAGAGTTTTAATCTGTAAAATAAATTCCTATTGAAGCCCAAATTCTACTCTTTTAATTTTTCATCAACTTGTGATTGTAACAAAGTTACTTGGTGGATTCTATTCAGTTAACCTTCAAAATACATAGAATTGGTTTGGCTTTTATAAATTCTGTTTTTCTAAAGCCAGAATGAAAAACAAGAAAGCTTCAGAGAGTGATACAGGACATGACTATCATTGCTGTTACATGTGGTCTTTTCTCCCTCACCTAGCTGAAATGATAGTGTGTGTGTGTGTGTGTGTGTGTGTGTGTGTGTGTGTGTTCTTTCAAACTTTGGCTAGTTACTTTCCTCATTTCTGTTTTTTTAACCAAACCATATACCTTGGCTTATGTCATTAAGCCCTAAAAGATTTGTTATTCTACCTTAATTTGGTTGTTCAGATTTTAAAACGTACCATCACTTTGCTCAGGAGCATTTGTAGTTATTATTTTTATTTAAATGGGTAGCACATGCTAGGCACTATCCTTGTTCATCTACATATCTCACTGTATCATTATAATTTTATTTTATATTATTGTATTATTTAATATTATAAGACCATGTGATGATTGACAGTTATAATTGTTATTGAAATCATTGCCATCTGAACTGTTATCACCACTAACTTTATTAGGCTGCTTTTTGGCTGAACTCTAGGTATGCTGGGTGATTTCTACAATCAGGCATGTGCTGGGTATGAATTAGCTGCCATGCCCATGGATTAGATGGATTACATGAATTAGATGCCAAGAAAATACTCAGAAAAATTATTTTCTTTATGTTTTTCTGTGTTCCTTCTTATGTCCCTGGTGTTTTAAGTCTCATGACTTATACAGAAGAACAATTTTGGAGGAGGCAACAGTCATAGCTTTAAAAGGGAGCACAAAGTGAAAGTAGAAGACAGTTTAGGTTGATAAAAGGAAACATTTCAGGGGCCAAGCAAAACAAAATGTAAAGGATCTAGTTTTGACTTTAAGCCTTTCTCATAATAGTCACTAGTAACATGTGTATGACCGAACACCTAGAGCGCGTGCACGGAAACAGCTCCACTCTGTCCCTGGGTTCTGGTGGATACTGCAGGATTTTTATTCAGTAAGGTCCCTAATGGATGAATGCCCCAAAGCTAAGCCTCTCCTATCACATGGGCTATTACCCAGATTATTAATGTTGAGTGCAGTTTTTTACACACTCATTCCATTAGCTTTAGCCTTTCACGTGTAATTATAGTCTCATCACTCAAGTATGCAAAAACTAGAAAGCACAAGTATCTTATTTCCTCTCTGCTGCTATCAGAGACATCAATATTGCCAGCAAGGTTCACTCTGTGCATTGTGAATAAGCTCTGTGGAAATGGAAAGATCACACTCAAATTTCAAACAATGTCCTCCAAGGCTAATGAGAATGATTATTTTTACATTTCAATTTTTATTTTACATTTCAATTTACTTACTTTAATATGTCATTATAAATTTATTAAAGATTTTTTCCCAAGCTAAAGAAAATCTAAGTTTTATGGATACCAAAAAGCACTGAAGGTTTATAATGATGTTTTCTTGAGATGGAGATACCGCAGTTTTACTAACACCTATATTAAGAGTTAATGATGTTTATTTTTTATGTGTATGAGTATATTGCCAGTATGTATGTAAGGGCACCTGTGTCATGCAATGCCCATGGAAGACAGAAGAGAGAGTTGGATTCCCTGGAACTGAGTTAGGGAAGGTTATTAGCTGTCATGTGGGAGCTGGGATATGAACTCCAGTCTTCTGCAAACACAGCCACACTCTTAAACGCTGAGCCATCTCTCCAGACCCAGTTAATGATATTTTTATTCTAAGCTGATTAATTAAGCTCCTTAGAGCAGCAGTGTACATTTCCATTTAGAAATGACACACTGGTTCTTCTATATCCAAATACTGAAATTTCAAGAACTAATGAATGTTTCCTAAATGCTAATGTTTTAACTAAATCAAAATGTTCCTCAGCAATTTTGTTCACTCGATATCAGAAAAATGACCCTGGGGCCTGTTTTTGTTCTTCTTCTTCTTGTACATTTGCCTTTTGGGGTTTTTGTTTTTGTTTATTTGTTCATTTGCTCTGAAGACATGGTTTTACCATGTGCCCCAGATTAGCCTGGAATTTGCAACCTTTCTACTTCAGCCCCCCATTGCTGTGTGTTGGTTGTCCAGCTTAGAGTAAGCTTTTACAAACAACTTGGTTTCTGGAAATTACTTATGTTATTTCATTTGTACCCTACAAGTAGACAACCTAGATGAGAAAATTTTCTTTTGTTTTTTCCTCTTTAACACGCTTGGGACCTTGGGACAACCTAAATTTAATGACAGTGGTTAATAACAGAGTGGTAGAGAGATGGGGATGTTAGTTAACAGCTATGGGCCTAAGACAAGAAAAGGCTTTCACGTTCTTAAATATGTGCTAAAACCTTGACATGAATTGCATCTCTAGTCTTACATATCACCCATGCAAGACACGCTTAGAACCCCAACTAATCCTGAAGAGTTAATTGCTGATCCTTATTCATAGCCAATGCAGGGTTAGTAGAAACAACTTATGCTTTGCTTCCCTGAGATTTTTCACTATAAAAATGTTCTTAGCTCTTGATTCAAAGGAAATTTTCATAGCTGATATCTAGCCTTGTAGCTGGGAGTTGTGTCCTTTTAATAAAGGGGTCTCCTGATCAAACTATAACCACTGAAGTTCATGTCCTTCTTGATTAACCCAAACTCAACTGATTATGGACATTAATTACATCTGCAAAAGCTGAACAAACAGGAGTGATGTCCCAACACATTCCGAGATTCTGTCTTCTCTAAGGGTAGGTGTATGAGAACATGGGTGCTTAGGAGTTGTTTTAGAATTCTACCTATACCACCAGTCTTAAATCCAGTTTTATTTAGGTCATTTATTATATTCTATCCTCCAGACCTCTATCTAAAGTCTCAAGATGGAAGCCCAAGGCACAGATAATAATTATTCAAAGACTATGGCCAAGTCTCTCTCCTCAGGGAGCTCTCTTAATACCACTTCTAGCACGTTCCCTTCAATTATGCTGAACTTAATAAAAATGTGTAATGCTTTCTCTTCATAGGGCCCTGCCATCTAATACCTAATCTTAAATCAACAGCATAAAAAGAAACAGCTTCATGGGCTTTAATACCCAGGACAGAGTATATGGATTCCAGTGGGGGGAGCACTATGGGAGGGTGCTGATGGGGACAGGGCTATAAAGATGATTCAGATTGTGTGAGATATTCTGTATGAAATACAACAAATTTAATAAAAACAAATTTAAAAAAAAGAAACAGCTTCATACATTGAAAATCTATGAGGTGATGGTATGTACCACTGAGCTACAATAAATCTACAATGTTCAGCATTTAATAATGTTTAAAAAAATTCTTTATTTCCTTGTGAAAAGTTACTCTGATTTTCTGTATTCCTGATATACACTGTACATCAAGAGCAACAACGGTCCATTTGAAAGGTGTTGTTTTGTTACTTGGCTTTTGGGTACACGGGACTGAGTAAAAAGGAGAATCTATTGACTTCAGCTATAGTATCTGTTATTCATAACAGCAAATGATATTTGTGTTTATCAATATTGTTGAATCAAAATACTGAAACTGAGAGCAGAAAAAAATTTAATTACTCTGAAATACTGTTTTCTCTAGCACATTTTTTTCTGGCAACATTGATATTTGGTAATGATTTTTCAGAACTTTAATAACACCATAGTGCAATTCTGAAATGATTAGCAATTGATTAATTTGATATTTAAAGAAAATAGGAGCTTTGCTCTTTAAACACATTTAAAACTATAAGTATTATCTTCAAAACCAGAAAAACAGTTGCCTTTTTCAATTCTCAACATTCTACTTTCCTTTTCCTATGAGGAAGATGGACTAGTGATTTGGATTAAGGAATGCAAAGACATACAATGATGTCAACACCATCAGTCACTTGTTAGGACAAATCTATGGTGTGAGATCAAGGCCAGCCTGGGCTAAATAGTAAGTTCCAGGCCAGCTGGGTCTACAGGAAGAATCTGTCTCAAAAAATTAAATCAAAACGAAAGCAAGCAACCTAGACAGGAGAAATGGCTCAGCAGTTGAGTGCTATCAACTCTTGCAGAGGACCAGTGTTGAGTGCCCAGTACCCAAACCAGAGGCTCATAATTGCCTGAAACTCCAGTTCCAGGTGACGTGACACCCTCTCTGGCCTGCACAGGTATCTGCAGGTCCATGAGTATACAAACATGCTGATACGCATATCCATGTAGGAAAAAGAAAAAAGAAAACTAGGGGCTGGAGAGATGGATCAGCAGTTAAGAACACTGGTTGTTCTTGCAGAAGACTTGGGTTCGAATCCCAGCACCACATGGAATGGCAGCTAACAACTGTCCATAACTCCAGTCCCAGGGGATCCGACAGCCTCTTCTGACCTCTGCAGGCATTGCAGGACATGGGTGCACTTACATATGCAAGCAATACATGCATACACATAAAATAAAAATAATAATAATAAAAAAAGAAAACTAAAGCAAAGGACACATCAGTAGGAGTTCATGAGTTCCAGACTTCACCATGCCAAAGTCCAGTGGATGTCTGAAAGGACTCAATCTGTGGGTTATGTCTTGCCATTTGATCTTAGGCTTTTTTGGAAGTGTGAATTGGATCTGAAGGCCAAGTGAGATTAGAGGGAGAATATGGTATTCAGGGGAGCCCAGAGTAATGGCACAAGCTTTGTGGAGCATTCTAGATCTAAGGAATTCTGTGACTTGTCTTATATTTAGGGAGCTACCATGTAGCTGTTTACTACCTTTCTGAAGAGTGAGCCACTCATAGAAAGCAAGATTTTGGGAGCAAGTGAACTTCCACTTCTGACTGTACTTGAGGTTTTGCTCTGGGACATAAAACTCATGTTTCATTTGCAGTTTCACTTACCCACTTGTTAAAATTACATATAGCAATTGGTGCAGTGGTTTTCTGCTTGTCCATGTTATGGCAAGTGATTATTTATAGTAGAGTATTTGTGTGTGGGGATGTGTGTGGAGTGTGTGTGTGTGTGTGTGTGTGTGTGTGTGTGTGTGTCTTTGGAAGACTTTTTCATAAGTAATTATCAAAATTTAAAATACATCAGAATCACCTAAAAGATTCCTTAATACAGATCAATGAACTTTCTTCCCAGAGTAGACCTGGGGTAGAGACCCAAAATTTGCAAGTTCCAAAGTTACTCTAATACTATTGCTCTGCAAGCCACTGTCATATAGGGACAACATTTCTTAGAGCGCCCTAAAAATTAAGATGTGTACATATTTTATAAAAAATCTAATTAAATGAACAAAGTCTATTTTTTAAATGAAAAAAAAAATGGAATCTGATTCCTAATTTGCAAGAACCAAGAGAGAAAGGGATCCTCTCCTCAGGGCAATACAGGAAGAAGCAGGTCTGATTTATAAGTCAGAACAAGTTTGAGCAAGATGACTTTCTCCCTTGAGGGAGCAAAAGAGCTATCCTTAAGCTATGTTAGGAACACTTTTTTTCTTTTGACAGAGGTACCTTTGTCTGGCTACAGAGAGAAATTAACAAGATTATGTACTCTCTCAAATGGAATAGAGCTCATGTTTTGATTGGTCCTGAGATTAATAGGTGTATATAAATTTAGAACAAGAAACACACACACACACACACACACACACACACACACACATATACCACACACCACACACATACATGTGGAAGGAAAAAACGCTTTCAAAGGGACATTTAGTTAATCAGTGTCTTGGTTACTAAGAAGATAGGAAGAACAAAAGATATGCTAATAGTCTGTCCTTGAGAAACCCTTTTTCTTAAGTCTGCAAATCAAGATTCAAAGATGTTAATACAGATGGTAAATTAGAAATAATTATAAAATACTCTTTAGGCTGACTTAAGTAACCTTAATGTTCCTGATCTTAAAAATGGAATAACTTAAGTGATTGGTGAAACTGGCCTAAAATATAGCTAAATGTCTTCTCTTTGCTACAGCAGAGTGGAATAAAATGCAGAGGTACATTTACTTCATGCAAATCATATTTATTTTCTGATAGGAAACCCAATTAACTGGAAATTTTTTATTTTTGTCTTATGTAGTAGATAAGGGATAACCAGTTATATTAAAACATTTAGAATGTGTTCATGGAAACATGTAGAATCCAATTAAAGTAGAAAAAAAGTAGTACTTTTATTTTTATTTATTATTTTTATTTTGTGTGAATAAGTGTATTACCTGCATGTGTGTAAGTGCACCTGTGTCATCCAATGCCGACAAAAGTCAGAAGAGGGTGTTGGATCCCCCGGAACTGGAGTTATGGATGGTTATTAGCCACCGTGTGGTTGCTGGGAATTGAACCCAGGTCCTCTGCAAGGGCAGACAGTGCTCTTAACTGCTGAACCATCTATCCAGCCCAGTACCTCTATTTTTAAAAGAGTATGATTGTTTTATACTTCAGGCAGTTATGTGTGCTGGGTTGTAATTCCTAAGAAAAATTTTAGGGCACCGTGCTTCTCTGATGACTCCTAACAGCAACTGTGGTTCTATTGCTTGGAATGTCAGTATATGTTATTCTATGATTCATAATTAACTGAAACTTGTGTGATGTTTTGCTTGGTATTTAAACTAAAGTGATGACAGAGCCCAGATACCTAGTAGTTTTCTATATTTAGTAGGTTTATTTTTTCATCTGTGTTTTAGGTTTCCTGCAAAGTTAAGCAGAAATTACAAAGAGCTCCATAAACCCCTCCCTCGAACATTATATGTCTCACTAGCTACACACTGCAATGAGAGCACTCATGACCAAAAAACTTGCTTTGGAATGTCTTAACAACCAAAGCCCTCCATTTACATTAAAATTCATTGAGTAGTTTTTATTAATGTATTTGGAAATATGGAAGTGCTTGTAATGTAAATAGTAAGCAAGTTACAAAGGTAAATATCAATGTAGTAAAAATGGCTTATATTTTTTAAAAAACTCCTTACATTTAATTTAAAGTATATTGCCTATCGGTATTTCATTCCTATATTATTAATATACACATATGGAGCTAATTTAGAAACTTTTAAAAAGAAGCTATGTATAAAACAGTGCAGACAGTAAAAAAAAGTGATGTTTGTATTAGTTCTCACGTTGCTGTGATAAAAATACCTGACAAAACAAGGAAAGAAGGATTTATTTCGGATCACAGTTTAATGGTACAGTCCACTGTGTGGGGAAAGTCCTGGTGGCAGGAGACTGGGGAGGCAGCTGCTCACATTGCATCTGCAGTCAGAGATCAGGGTGAATAATGCTTGTGCTCAGCTCACTTTCTTTTTATTCAGATGAAACCTCAGCCTATGGAATGTTGCCATCCACAGTATGTGGAACATCCCACTTCAATTAACCTAATGTAGATAATCCTTCACGAACATAAGCACAGGCTTACCTACTAGGTGATTCTAGACCCTGTCAAGTTGATAACCAAATTAGCCATCACAATGATTGATAGTCTTACTAACATAAGACAGGGGAAGCATTTTTTAAACATGTTCTCAAAAGAATCTGTTTCATGTTCCGTTTGGTCACATAGGCCTGTAATCCCAGCTAATGAAGAAACTAAGGCAGAAGGATCACAAGTTCAAGATCTGTCCAGACTACAGTGCAAGTTTAAGGCTAGCCTGAACAACTTTGTGAGACTCTGCCTCAAAATAGAAAAGTACAAGGCAGCCTGGTGATGTGGCTCAGTGAGCAGTGGTAGAGAGCTTGTCTCACATGTTGAAGGGCCTGGGTTCCCTCTATATTTTGAGGAAAAAAAGAAAGTTTGTTTTATATTGATTTTGACCATTAGATGACTGTGGTCAACTAACTTAAATAATTTCTTTAAGCAGGAAGAAGAATAATACTCATCACACCTAAGCAATCTATAAAATTGATGAGCTGGTCGTTGCTCTGCCTGAATTATAATTGTGATATGGTGTAGTTACTTAGGTGACTACACAGACAAGGCTGTAGCTCCTTCTTGTCCTTGAGCACGTGTGTGTTTGTCTGAAAACTGAAGATTTTGTTGTTATCTAAGGTCTGGTCATAAATTTGAAATAATGAAACGGAAGGGCATTTATATATATATAGATCACCCATGATGTTTCTTGAACAGCTGTCACAGATACCATAGGCTAGCTCTTTTACCTTTGGATTCCTTCCCATGGCATGCAAGGCAGAGGGACTGCATGACACAATCAGGAATATTCTATAATTTGACAATTTCCTCAACACTTGCCTTCATGTGGGGAAACCATGTCCTCTTTCTTAAAGAAAGCATGATCATTGGTTCATACTCTGTTCTGGTAGCCTGATTAGCTAATATGTCAACTTTGTTGCTAAGCAACACATCAAAAGATGAACAGCTAGTTGGTAAATTTCACCATAAAGGAGAAGCAAATGGAGCCACACATGCTAGGAAGCCACTACCTTTGCATTTCCTTGAGTCAATGATTAAACTGGGTCTGTCCCTGGAAACTGTCTCTGAAGCTGTTTGAGGAGATCCTGGCTTCTATGAGATACGAAGCCTTCGAAGTCAAGCGATTCATCCACCTACCCGGTGTGGATTTTGCATCTGCCCTGTGTCACCTAAAAAGAGAAGGTAGATAACTCACTGGTGGCTGTGGTGGCTCTTTTGAGCACCAGAGCAAGGGATATCTGATGTTTTCTTCCTGGCCAACTTTGGTTCTGGTTTTCTGTGTTCTTGAAAAGACTACTGTCAAGTATAACCCTGCTTAGTCTTGTAAGCTGGTGTCTGATTGAAACTAACAGTCATAACAGTCATGGAGTAACACTTTGAGGGATATGAATTTTTTTCAAAAGAAATTGAAAGATTAAAATTTAGCTATAGACAATCTTGTATAGACAGCATGCTGTTCTTTGATCTATCCCTACACTCTAGCAGAGCAAGTTGAAGCATACTTGTATTCTGACCAAGAACTGAGAAAATGACCTCATAAAGTCCTGTTTTTAGTGTCACAATTCCTTGATCAATTACAGATGATGTTGGCACATACGTTACAGTCTTCACTGGAAGCTTTGGAGATCTGTCAATGCCTTCACTGTTCATAGTACACTGGCTCATTCAGGGTAATCATCACTTACTTTAAAGCAATATCTATTTGCCTGTGTCCTTGCTTCCAATGCTACATGTTGTTTGTTCTCTTCTGTTCTGATATCATTGATGTCCGTAATAAAGTAACCATCAACAGGCAGCCTCCTGTCTCCCCTCACATCTGCTCCTACTGCTAACCATAGGAGAGACACTGTGTCTTCAGCTGAAATGACCAGTCACACTTCAATGGAAAGGACTATTGAAACAGCAATGTTAAACTCATAAGAGAAGTTTCTAAATGCAATCTGAGACCTGAGCAACTGTGCCCAAAAGTAAATGACTTCATGAGTCGATGGATAACATACGATCAGCAGCAGATAAAGAAATAAGACTGTGGGGCTGGAGAGATGGCTTAGCGGTTAAAAAACACTGACTGTTCTTGCAGAAGACAAAAGTTCGAATCCAAGCACAGACACATGGCAGCTAACAACTGTCTGTAACTCCAGTTCCAGGGGATCAGACAGCTTCTTCTGTCACAATGTCGCAGGCATTGTATGACACAGGTACACTCCCCTACATTCAGGCAATACGTGCATACACATAAAATAAAAATAATTAAAAAAGTAAGACTGTGAAAATGAAGAAACATGTCTAACTATAGTTGTTTTCAAATATTCTGGGAATGATTTTTTTTGCATGCTTCCCACCATCCATTGCCCTACCACCCCAGCTACCAAGCACTCCCACCTCAAGCACAAAGGGGATCTGGGAATGATTTTTAAGGGTTTATTTTTATAAGCACATAATAAGGTCTCTTTATTCCTTTTGGTTCTCTTCTTAGTCCTAAATTTAGATTAAATTAGGACCACTTTAAATGAATACCTTCTCTTAAAACATTCTTAATTAATGGACCTACAGTATTACATAGGTTTGGCTATATCAGGCTATACCAAAAATGTGAACTTTCTCTTCTTTGGGGTACTGTGCCAATTGATCTTTAAATTTTTATGTAGGAGATTTCCAGGTCAGTTCCAGCTCAATCGCCCACATCCTATGTTGGAAGTTTGTCATGTTGGGAAGCATATCATTTTATATATTACATAATCCTGTATATATGTCTGTGTTTCCATGGCATAGTCCAATCCCTCTGCAATATCACATAGGGGAAACATCATTTCTATTGTGAAGTTAATTAATAAATATTTTTAATGTATTTTTATTTAACTTTTTCACATTTCATGCAAAACATCCTAATCATCTTTACGCCCCCCATCCACACCTCCCTGTAACCGTCTTGCCCCCAGATTTCACGCATTCTGTCATATATGTTAAGGCCTATCAAGTCAAGTTAGTATACCCAGACATCCCTCAGTGCAGGTTCATCCACTGGAGTCTAGTCAACCTATCTAGAGTCTCTCCCTTAAAGAGTTACTCTCCCTTACCCAGCAGTAATCATCTGCCAATAGTCCCTCAGCTGAGGTTGGGGCCTGCTGCCCATTTCCCCAGTTCTCTGCTGGGTATTTTTCTGATTGAGTTGGCATAGATCTTGTGCATGCTCTCACCACTGCAGTAGGTTCATAAGAGCAAGGTCCCAGGAGCTTGTAAGACTTGTTTCCTTATGGTCATACACCTATGTTTTAATGTTGATTATGTTATTTTCATACAATTTTGACTCGATAATGAATGAGCAGAAGAGATATCTTTTATTTGTCAGTATCATTCATGGGAGAGGTTTTTTATTTAGCATGTATAAATATAAAACAAATATAATATATGTAATATAAAACAGGTATAATATAAAATATAAGACTAAAATTTAATTTTTGTAGAAAATGTATCATTGCAGAAGCCTCTTAAGAATCATGCTATAATTTGATCTCTACCTGAGTAGATTTGTTAGTTTCATGTATTATGTTTTATTTGGTAGGTTTTAATATTATGAATAAAAATCTACTCAATTATAAAATAGAAAAGAAAATTTTATGCAGAGAATAATTTTGTGCAGTTTATTCTGCTCAATTTCAGGCAACATAGAGCCAGTTCTTAAAATATTTCTTCATAGGCAAAATATATCAAATATAAGAACACTAAACCTTTCTCATGTTTCCATCAAGAAGAAACATACCTCTTAAGAATACCTACTATGCAAACCATGAACACAAACTAATTAGACCCAGGTGATTTTAAGGACCATGTGTCTAATAAGTAGAACTCCTCAATGCCCTTTTTAAATGAGCTAAGTTTAAAAACCATCTTTTGTTAACAGTATCTAAATTAAATTACACATTTAAAATCAAATTAATCTAGAATCAAATCTTGTTTCAGAAGCATGCTATTGTAAAGGCCATTCAGGCCATTTGGATGAATGAAGAAAATGTGATGTATATTAATTACCTATAAAGTACTCAGAACACTGTCATGCTGTACATGGGACTTTTCCTGGGTCCTTCCACTTTTTACGGAAATGTAGTTATTTGTAAAAGTACAATAAGACTTGGCATAAAAATTAGTCCTCCTTTTCACTTTAGTATAACTAAACAAAGGAATTTGTAACCGTAACAATGGAAGAAAGAACACTTTTAGAAGTAAATATTATTTAGTTGGGTGTGTTAAGACTATATTTCATATTTGGGAATATTCCAAGTCTCTTCAAGAAATTGGTGTCATACCTCTTCTTGTAGCTTATGGAGTCCCAGACAGATTTACCTTTGGTAAAGATCTCACCTCCTGGTAGACCTGGGGGAATTGTAAAGGGATTCCCTCAGTATACAGTGTTGAAAAAAGAAGGCAGGGAAGACTCACTGGGCCTATTACTCTGGCTCAGAGTAAACAATGTTGAAACTAGTACAAAAAACTTCTTGGGACAATGGTGCAAACTTGAAGTCATTTACTAAATCCTCAGACAGGAGTTAATTCTCATGATTTAACAATTGCATGTCTCTAATTTTAGTAACATGCCACAATGGAGTTTTATGTGGCATTGAATTGTATGTTTTACATCTATAAAAAACATTTAAAAAGAATAGACTATATGTGTGCTAATATTTAGCAATCATTGCTTTGAGACAATAGTTTAAGGGAGGAAGGATTGGTTTATTTTAGATTACAGTTTCAAAGGTTTTAGACCATAAGTCATTTGATGTTGAAGTTTCTGGACTTGAGAATGAGGTAGAACATCACAGTGGGGAGGAGGCAGGAGGAAAAAGTGGTTCAGGAGTGGAAACAGGAGGCAGAGAGAAAGTGAGAAAGGTACCCAAGACAAGCCATAGCACCCCAGAATATCCTCCAGTAACCAATTTCCTCCAACTTGGTTAATCCATTGTCTAAATCAAAACCTTGTGAGCCAGTTACTTTACAAAAGCTCAAAATCGGAACACTGCATTGTGGACCAAGCATTCAACACAAGTGCCTTAGCAAGATTTTGAATTCAGGGTGCTTAGGCTATATAAAGAGACCCTGTCTCAAACAAAAACAGCAACAACCTTCCCCCTAAACACACCCCAAACAGCAATAAAAAACACATGAGTCTTCTGGGGGACACTTTATATCCAAACCACAACAACATGTACCAACCACAATAATCCACATTCTTCAGAGACATTATGCATATAGTCATATAGTCTACATATAGTACACATATATAGTATGTATATGTTTGTGTGCATACACATATATATGAAATTTTAAATAACAGACTATGAAACGCTGTCATTACAACAACATAAATGGGACTGGGGGTCATTATGTTAAGAAAAACAAGCCAGACATGGAAAGACAAATACTACATGCTCCTGATGATTTATTTGAACAGTAAGTGAATCTTCTAGAAGAAATGGAATGGAGTGGTGGTCACTATACACTGGGGAAGGTAAGGGAGAAGAGGAACAAAAAGAACTACAAGAGTCACAAAAAGCACAGAATGAAGGACTCATTTCTGGTTTTTTTCAGTGCCTATAACTATTATTTAAAACAACCTCTGATGTATTTAAAATGACTAGAACAGTATGAAATTCCCAATGCACAAAAATGATCAATGATTGAAGACGTAGAAATGCTTATTGTCCTGATTTGAATATCACACATTGTATAAATGTATTAATTACTATAATGTATCCCATAAAATCATTATGAAAAAGTTTTCAATGGCAGGGCCCTGGTTAAAGGATTAAAACATGTAAATCATTTTGATTGGAATAAGTAAGACACTTTTATACCCGATTCTCACTACTTGTAAGAAATTAGAACACCAATAGATTGGCAACATTTAATTCATGATCTTAATCCAAAACACAACATGGCAGGTATTTCTTTGATCAGCGTAGGTTGACCAAATTGATTAAGTGCTGAGTAAATTGTCCTGTGTGGTGGTGTATGCCTTTAATTGCCAGCACTTAGAAGATGGATCTCTGTGAGATCAAGGTCAAGGTCAATCTGGTCTACATAGCAAGTTCTAGGTCAGCTGGAGCTATAGGGAAACACTGTCTCAAAAACAAAACAAAAGCAAAGCAGAATGCCCCCAAACAAAAATTCTGAGTAAATCTAAAGAGGGGATACCAAGGAAAGTTGCTCAGAGAGAAAGCTTTTTCTCAATGCAAGTTGCATAGTCCTGGGTAAATAAAATATATAATGTTTTTTTCAGGACCTCATGCATGTGACACATATACTCTTCCACTGAGCTATACCCCTAACCCTGTGATGCTTAATTCTCTGAAGAAATTTAATGAGATTAAGGTCTGTTTTAGGAAGCAATAGTTTATTTTGTGTCTCTAAAACTGGCAGTTTTGACAGTCAAATGGATTGCTGTTAACAATTATGCCGGTCACCAGCTAATAAACAAAACTTCCCCCAGGTGAACTGGGATACACAGCCATCCTCTCATGAGGAAAATTCTCGAGCATCGAATCAAACAGGAATCTGAACAGCAAACCATGGGTGCAATAGTACTCTGAAAGCCAGGCCTTTAGGAGTAGAGGAACTATTCCCCAGTGCCAGGCATCCTGCTTGTTGCGGGATGTGCAGGAGGAATAAACAATGCCTTGCCTACTCTGAGAACAGCTCTCTTCAGGAGCTTCTGTGAATTACAAACTAATGGTAAAACTGTTGGTGGGTGCTCTAACTTGAAAAATGACTTGTTTACCATTACAGTTTAGAATGCTTCAGTTTTATTAAACTGAATTTGTGGGGGGGGGCTGGTCTCCAAATTTTCTCAGAACTGGCAATCTTAGATCTGGTATGAGTTCTCAGTTAGTGATAGAAAATGAAGGTTAGCTGTTGATTAACTTCCAAATCCTTTTCCACCCACCAGGCTTCTGGGGTTCTTACTGGAGCCTGCCACCATGGTTTTCAGTAGACGTGGAAACTCCTTCAGCACAGGCACAAAGCTTAGAGCTGACTCCAGGAGCTTCACAGTGCACTGATGTAGACCTTTGGGCTCACTCATTGCAGGCATTTCTAACACTGCTGCAAAATAACAACTTCTCTCAGCTCACTTAAAAAAAATTATTTACATTTGTTCTTAGCATATGAGGAGAAGGAATATTTTGTAGTGACTTAATCTGGGTTTCCTGACAAGATATGTGATAATCCCTGTTCCTTGTGAATATGGTCTGGTTTGGAAATAAAATCTTTGAAGACAAATTAAGCTAAGGATTTTTTAGGAGGAACATTCTGGAGTTAGGGTGGACTCTAGGATTTTGTCTTTATAAGAGAAAGAGGAGGGTGGCCTTGGTGGAGGGTGGCATGAAGGGGAAGGCCATGTGAAGATGGAGGCAGGGAATAGAGTGATGCCCTTATAAGGCAAAGAGTACTTGGGGCCACAGAAACTGCTAGAATTCTTTTCAGGAGCAATCAAAGTGAGTTTTGTCTTTCCAAAAGTTCATTCTCTGATTTTTATTTTGAAACTCCTGGTTTCAAAAACCATGAATCTTTTCAGGCCCCTATGTGTGGTAATTTGTTGAGGGTTCTCGGAAAACAATATATCCTCCACGATGGAAATTTTAGGAAATAAACTAGAAGAGAATTTCCATTACCAGGCATATCTACATAAATTGCCCTTAATTTGATAATTGTACAAATAGCCAGGTTAGAATATCACATTCAAAATTTGATAGATGTTGAATTTTTCAAAGAAATGTAGCAAAGTAAAATCGTGAGATCGCAGGTGTGCTTGGCCAAGGGGGTGCACAGGGGAGCTGGGGGCTCTGCACCCAGTGTTTTGATCACAGGAGACCCCTGTCCACCAAAGCAGCAGAGGGAAGAGACAGATCCAAGTTCAGATCCGCCCGGGCCAGATCCAAGGTCCCCTCAGGAAGCTGGACTCTATGGGGCTGGACCCCCACAGACACTGAGCCGACACTGGAGCCAGTCTGGAATCCTTGAACTTCGATTCAGGCGAGCCCCAGGAGCATCGCCCCCAGCTCCCACCCTGGGGGCACGGCCTGCCCTTGGGCACAGCCATGATCAGCCATCCAGGCCACCGAAAGGTTTTACAACGACCTCAACAAATGATGGCTCCCTGCTGGCATAGGTCCCCAGGCCTTCAGCCATGTCCAGATCTACACAACCCCACAGCTAACTCCTGAGCAAAGAGGATGCTGCCTTGTTTGCAGCCAGCACGGCCAGCGCCTTAAGAAGCTTTAGAAGGTGCCTGGCCTCCCTCAATCCCAGCACCCCGTGCCTGGTCCTCCCAGAAGATCATCCCCAGAGGAGTTCCAGCAGCAGAAAAGGCAGCAACCCAGCCAATCTGAGTACATGGAGTGCCAGGTGTCTAACAAAGGAGGCCCACCCCCTCCCCCAGCTGGGGGGGGCATCCTCACCTCCAGGATCCCCCTCAGGGGTCCCTCTCCACCGTGAGGTCTGCTTCCCTCAGGGGTCTCAGTGCAGGACACAGAACAAGGAAAGCCCCACCCTTTGCACCCCTTCTCCCTACAGCACAGGACCCCAGGGGTGGGGGATATCGATATGAGGCCCCCTACAATGGCTGCAGCCATTGTAGGAGCTAAAGTCAGAAAAGTGAGCAAGCAAGAGGAGGCCTCTGGGGGGCCTTGGCCCCCAGGAGTGAGAGCAGAGGAGGCACTGGTGGTGTGCTCACGGAAGAGAGGAGCACCATGTTGGCCAGGAGAAAGAAAGTCACACAGGTTGAGGAGACGCCCCCCAAAGAAGAATTGGCTAGTGAGGAGCCAGAGGCTCCAGTTCCGGTGTCCCAGTTTTGTTTTGTTTTATAATTTGGATACAATTTCATTTCCATTCATTTCAGGGCCCAGATCATTTTTGTCCTCAGGGAAGACAAATAAGGGGGAAGGAGGAGCCTCCACACATGAGCTTCCTGGGCTTGGGCCTTCCCTGAATAAAACTTCGGGTTCTATAAGTTAAAAAACATCTGACAGATGATAATGTAGATCTCTCAGCCAAAGAATGTATCTCCTGAAAAGCACAACTTAAAATATAAATGTCTTTCACGCCTTAGTAACTAGACATGAAAGTTGCATAGGGTCACAAGATAGAATGATAATCATATTTCAGTTAAGCAAGAATTATCTAGAATTAGCATGTCTGAAGTATTATTTGAGGCACGTTCATTAAATGAAAACTAATATAGTATTTATGTGAATTTATCCTGCAGTTTGTTTACTAAACCTGTATTTTAGCATTAGAGAAAGATTGCGTTTCTCACACAATGTCACACAGCTGACCAATGTGGAACTTGTCATTCAAATTATGTGCCAGACTCCCCTGATCTCACACTGTATGTCTTATCAGTATGCCTAAAGAAGAGATAATAAAACTCAGGAGTATTTCAAGAAGCCATCTGGTTGTATTGGAAAAGAGGTCATAAAAATGGGAGAAGCGCAGTCAGCTCTGACTGTTGAGCCTGTCTTGGTGACTACTATATATGAATGATCCTACAAAAACAAAGTTCAGACATTCTGGTGATGAAAATAGTGGTGAAAAGGGGATTTTCCATTCTCCTGTGAATATGTGATATGAGGCACAGAGCACATGGGCATTTTGGTCTTTCTGGGCAGTAGGTAAAAGCATCAATGTAATAAATGTGAAATTTTTACTAATTCTAACACTTATACAAGTGTATTCATTACATCCATCTTTTTTGAACCTCTGTATGGATCCCAGGCACCAACATCCTTAAAACTTTCATAGCTCTTTTCTTTTCTCATAACCTTCTCTTCAAAACCATACCAAGTTCACCTCTAAACCCTTTCTCATAATATTCCCTTCCTTTTCTACTTCCACACTTACAATCCAAGCTCAAGTCCTTAATCAATACTATACTCCTGCATGACTGCAGTGCTTTTGAGCTGTCCTCTCACTTCAAGTTCTCTGCCTCCATGTAGATGCCCTGCCAATTATACATAAATTCACAAACTTAATGTAATCCAACACTACCCATTCGAATGTCTAACCATCTGCTACTTATAGATGGGCTCAAGATAAATAGTCAATCTCAAACTTTATTTTGGTTTTTCCTCCATTTAAAAAATTAATCTTCTTTGATGTTGGAGAGATGCCTCAGTGGTTAAGAACACTTGCTGCTTTTGCAGAAGACCAGAGTTCATTTCTCAGCACCCACATCAGGCAGCTCACAGCCACCTAAACTCCAGCTTCAGGGGATCTGGGGCCTTCTTTTGGCTTCCATAGGCACCTGGATACATGTGCATGCACTCATATAGACATACCTAGAAATTAAAAAAAACCTTATACTTATCCAATAAAAATCTCTCAAATGCACGCCAGGAAGACCAGTGTGTAAAGCGCCTGGTGTGCATGCATGAGGACCTGAGTTTGATACCCAGCACCTGCATTAAAACAAAAACAGCTCTCTCTCTGGGGTAAGTCAATCACACCCTCCATACCTTGACTCCTCCAGCCTCATTCACCCTCCCATCTCCCTCACCATCTCTCCTCCTAGTCTGGGTCTTGTCCCATTCCTTGTCTTGGTGCCCCAGGCACCTGGGGAACCACCACTGCTTCCTGATCCTTTGCATCCAGAGCAACTCAGTTCCTTCTAGGGGCCCCAGGAGCCATCTGGGCCTAGCCACACTCTCACCTCCCTCTACTTCCCTTGGCCTGCACCACCCACAGACCTCTTTCCTAGACACTGAGGTTGACCTTTCCTCTTCCTGATCCTTTGTATCCAGACCAACCCAGCTCCTCAGTGCAGTCCCCAGGGGTCTTTAAGGCTGCTCTCCCCCCATCTTCCTTTGAATCTCTGGGTGGCACAGCCACCAGCTGCCCAAGACCAGGATTTTGCCTGGGCCTAGCTCACAGGCCAGGCCAACCCCCAAATTCCTGAGGCCAAAATCTTTCCTGAAGGGATCCAGACCTTAGGAGAAAGCCTGAGAGCATCTGATCCTCATCTGACTTGGGCCTCTGTGGGAACTCCTGAAGACCAAAAAGAAGCAGATCTAAACTCAACAAAGGAAGGCTTGAGTCTCACACAAGAATCAGAAACTAGGACGGAAATTCACGTCAAAGTCACAAAGAAAAAATAATAACATGAAAAACCGAAATAACATATCCCCACCAAATACCAATAGTCCTCTGGAGGAGTACAATGAGAACCCCCTAGAGATAATGCAGGATATGGAACTCAAAAGAACAATTATAAACATGATAAAAGAATTCACTGAATTTAAAGAACATACAAAGAAATCAAAGAACTGAAGGAAGATAGGGATAAACTTCTGAATGAATTCAGAAAAGAGTTAGAAATATTGAAGAATGCTCAGGCCAAAATGAAGAAGGAAGTGAAACACTCAATAAACCAATTAGAAACAACAGGAGAAAGCCTCATCAATAGGATGAATGAAATGGAAAACAGAGTATCTGTAGGGACCTGAGACTTGAGACAGGAAAGAATGGCACCTGGAGAAACAGCCAGGGCGTGACCAGACTTGTCTGATTCCTGAGGAGGATGGCTGGGACATGACCAGACTTGTTGGAAGAGTCGCTGATTGGCTCTAGCCAGCGTGATCACCTCATGGACACTATGCCTTACAATGAAGAAGAAACTGCATGATCAAGCTGACTTTAAAATGATTGGAAACTCTGTTGGGAAGGGGATTTCCACTTCTGGGGATGCCTGGCAACCTGGCATTTCCAGGAAACTGAAACCTAAGATGCTAATTGGGTTCTATGATCATAACCAATCATATTTTGGGATAGAGAGGGGAGGAATACTTAATGTTCATAAAAATATATAAACACTTGCTTAAAGTTTAATAAACAAGATCCTGCTGGACAAGACTCCCTGCCTCCTCGGTGGTGCCCTGGGAACAGAGGGGTTGGGACAGCAGCGTGCCCCTCCTCAGTGCACCCCTCCTCAGCCCCCATCATGCTGCTTGCAGGGAAGGGACCTTGCAACTGGTGCCCCATGTGAGGAACACAGAAGGAGTTTCAGCTGAGGCCAATCTGTCTTTCGGGGTGAGTATGGGTAACACAACTTCTAAGAAGCATGAACCAGCCCTGAAGGCATTGCATTATATGTTTAAGAGCGGAGGGCTAGACATTTCAGACTCTGTAGCTAACCAGGTCTGGGAAACTGTGACTCTTTTGGCCCCATGGGTTCCTGCAGACAATTTCTTCTCAGCAGACACCTGGGAAAGGGTTGAGGACTTGGCTAGGAAAAGGGGGCTGCATTCTGGGATCCTTTGGGATTCTATCCCACTGTATCAGCCCTTAAAGGGTGCTTTGGGGGACCCCTCCCCACTCAGGGAAAGGAGATTAGGGATGAGAATACCCTCCCTTCTCATAAGGGAGAGAACAAGATTAAAGATCAGGAAGACTGGGCCTAGTTTGACGAGGAGAGGAGCAAGGCTGAGATACGGAAAAACCAAGTTGAGGCTACGGCAGCTGACCTCAAGGCTCAACTGTCCCTAGAGGTGAAAGAGGTCAAGTGGGGGAAGCAGGCCCCTCAAAGAGAGGGTGGAGAGGCAGAAGGCCCTGAGCCAGCCCCCCGTTGCCAGCCGGATAATTGTGAAACCCTTCAATGGAGCCCAGCCAGCCCCCAGCCAGGGGAGCATGCCACTCATGTAAAGTTAATGCCAGGATGACCCTAGTGGGTATGCCCCTAAGGGGGCTGCCTTGGATCCCTGTTATTTCCTCAGATTTATTTCTTATAGTTATAGACATTAAAGATTGTTTTTTCTCTATCCTCCTACAACCCCAAGATTGTGAAAAGTTTGCTTTCTCTGTACCTTCCACCAACTTTAAAATGCCTAATGAGAGGTATGAATGGACTGTTTTACCCCAGGGCAAGGCCAATAGTCCAGCATTCTGCCAAAGCTATGTAAAGACCCTTTTAGAGCCTGCCCTCTTGCTTCCTCATGCCACTGTTTATATTTACATGGATGATATAATCTTGGGAACCCCGAGCCCCCAACAATTAAAGCAATTATATGGGATCACCCAAAAATGTCTACAGGTGGCCTCCATGTATCCACTGATAAAATACAAACTGTTGCTCCTTTTAAAATCCTGGGAACCATACTTTCTTTGGAGGCAGTGAGTCCTTTAAAACCACAATTGGCTGTCAAGTCAACTGTAACCCTAACAGAGCTGCAAAGGTTATTAGGAGAAATTAGTTGGCTGAGAGGCTGGATACCATTTCCACTGAGATTTTAAAACCATTATTTCAATTGCTAGTAGGAAAACAGCCCTCAGACCTAATTCACCCAGCTCCTCAGCACCTGCACATTTTACATGAAGTCCAGGATGCACTGGACCAAGCCCAACTCACCCGGTACACACCTAATAAAGACCTTGAGTTGTGGGTGCTCCCTGGTGAGACGCTCATGACGACTGTCCTTATGCAGGATGGAAATCCCCTTCAATGGGTACGTGCTTCTCTATGAGGCATGCCACAGGTTTATACACCCATGGATCAGTTGGCTGACTTGATTGAAAAGGGACGTGACTTGGCTCTAAGACATTATGGTATAGACCCTCTCAAAATTGTTGTCCCTTACCGGCTTAAAGATTTTGAATGGCTTTACAGAAATAACAATCGAGTGGCCATAGCCTTGGAAGGATTCCTCAAGATTTGGACTATCATTATGGCCCTCATAAATGGGTAACTTCCTTTCGCACCCTCTCCTGGGACACCCCCAGGCTCTTTGTTAACGATCCATTAGTAAAAGCCCATAATGTCTTCATTGATGGGGGCAAGGTTGGAGCTGCAATAATAATATATCCAGGGACAGGCAAAGAATTAAGAAGATATGTTCACACTTATGATGGGTCAGCTCAATTCAAGGAGCTTATAGCTGTTGCTCTGGCCTTAATAGAGGTACATGAGCCCATGAATTTGTTTTCTGACAGCCTATATGTAGTTAACCTTCTTCCAGGACTGTTAGGTTCTCACATCCGACTGGATGGAAATCCTATTACCCCCTTAATGATTCAGACTCGCACTCTGCTTAAAGAAAGAAAAGCCCCTATATTCCTATAACACCTTATGGGACACCAAGGATTGCCTGGGCTTCTATCCCAGGGAAATGCTGAGGCAGACAAAATGGCATCCACCAAATTATGACAATGGGCTTAACGCAGGCTCAGGGGTTAAATGACCTCACACGTGTTAATTGGCGGGGACTCCATGAGAGATTCCCTCAGATTCCAATTAAAGACCTAAAGAAAATCGTACAAACCTGTAAATCTTGTCAGCCTTTTCTACAGGTGCCACCTCTACAACAACCAGGTGTAAACCCCAGGGGACTCAAACCTAACTCTCTATGGCAAACAGATGTCACACATTAAGCTCCCTTTGGAAAACTTAAATATATTTTTGTATCTATTGATACATTCTCACATGCCTGCTGGGCCACTGCCCATGCAGGGGAAAAATCCAAACATGCTCAATCTCATTTCCTCCAATGCTTTGCTACGTTAGGACTTCCCACAAAAATTAAAACTGATAATGGCCCATGTTTTGTGAGTAAGAGCTTACAGGAGTTTTTTCTGATTTGGAACATTCAACATACTATGGGGATTCCTTATAATCCCCAAGGCCAAGCCATTATAGAACGCAACCATCAAAACCTTAAAATTCAATTACAAAAACGAAAAGGGGGAGTAAGCCCCCACCAACAGTTGGGACTGGCACTTTTCAAGATTAATATTTTAAATTTGACCAAAGATCAGCCCCTCCCAAGATTTCAATGACAATGGGGACAATTGGAATCAAAATCCCAAGTTAAAATCAGATGGAAGAATGCATTAACAGGACAATGGCAGGGACCCAACCCACTTCTCACTATGGGCAGAGGATTTGGATGCATTTTCCCCACAGAGGAATCTCAGCCCATCTGGGTACCTGCAAGAAATTTAAAAATGCAGGGATAATCTTATCCCAAGGGTATAAGCCTTTGAGGAAGTTCTTTATGTTTTACAGGAAGGAATATCTTGGATGGAAAGTTTTCATTGCTGTGCTTGTTGCTGCTGCCTTGGCCATTGACCTGTGTCTTGGCAGCCTGCTGGAACCATCCAGCACACATAATCCTCTTCTTGCATGAACCTGGAGCCCTTTGGGTCCCAGTTACTAATGCAATTCATTTTCATGCTGTCACCCTTATGGAATGGACAGCTTTGTCACAAGCCCCCTGTATAAAACAGGACTTTGGGATCACGACTCTGGTCATCTCTGCTATTGTCCTTGCCTTGGGGGGGCTGCCACTGCGGCAGAGGCCATTACTCAGTCATCCACAACTGTGGATACATTTAATAATATTGTATCCAAGACCTCCTCTACTCTTCATACTCAATCCCTCATCAATCAACATCTTCACCAGGCAGTTATGATGTTACAAGAGCAAACAGATCTCCTAAATGAGGAGATGACACTTACTAAAGATATGACACTATTAGCCTGTGACCCCCGATATAGGTCACTATGCCTTACCCCTTATAGGGTTCATAACCTTTCTGAATCATGCCTACAGCTCTCTAAGTATATTCATGGTCACTGGAACCAACAATTCCTTAATTACTCCACATTACTGACCAATCAAATTATTAACCTAAATTATACCCGAGCTCTAGTCTTATTAATAGATTCCTCCTTCTTTGAAAAGATATGGAAACATATCAAGGGATTTTTTGACCCAACTTGGTTATTTGCTTATGGAAGTTTGTTTCTAATGCTTGTGCTACCTTTTGTTCTCAGATGTCTCTGTTCACTCATCAAGAAGCAAAGACAGACAAAGAAAGTCTTGGTCCAGCTCACCCTGGCTACCCAATCTCCCTCAGGTCCCTCCCCTGGGCAAGTTCAGGCCTGGATGCTTGAATTGGCCTGAAAATGCGAGCCTGTTTTGCCCCATTTATGGGGTAGACCCCTGATAATCATTTATATGACTAATCCCAGAGATGGGTAAGACCCTCCCAGACTGATGAACCTAAGACATGGGCCATGAGGGCAATCATGGTTACCCGAGGATGGGCAACTTCAAAACCTGAGGAGAGGCAACCTAAGAAAGGGAGGTCATAACAAATAGGAGAAATGGTATAGTAATTCCTATCCCCGGGGCTATCCCTGAGGAGCCTCACTTAAAAAAATAAAACAGGGGGAGATGTAGGGACCTCAGACCTGAGACAGGAAAGAATGGCACCAGGAGAAACAGCCAGGGCGTGACCAGACTTGTTGGAAGAGTCGCTGATTGGCTCTAGCCAGCGTGATCATCTCATGGACACTATGCCTTACAATGAAGAAGAAACTGTATGATCAAGCTGACTTTAAAATGATTGGACACTCTGTTGGGAAGGGGATTTCCACTTCTGGGGATGCCTGGCAACCTGGCATTTCAAGGAAACTGAAACCTAAGATGCTAATTGGGTTCTATGATCATAACCAATCATATTTTGGGATAGAGAGGGGAGGAATACTTAATGCTCATAAAAATATATAAACACTTGCTTAAAGTTTAATAAACAAGATCCTGCTGGATAAGACTCCCTGCTTCCTTGGTGGTGCCCTGGGAACAGAGGGGTTGGGACGGCAGTGCACTCACCCCTCCTCAGCCCCCATCATACTACTTGTGGGGAAGGGACCCTGAAAGTATTAAGACTGGAAGATAAAGTGGGTGAACTAGACCACTCAAGGAAAGATTATGAAAAATTTAAGAAATCACAAGAATGGAATATGCAGGAATTGTGTGACACCATAAAAAGACCAAACTTGCGAATCATAGGCATACAAGAAGGAGAAGAATCCCAAGACAATGGCATGGACAAGATCTTCAACAGAATAGTGGAAGAAAATTTCCCAAAATTAAAGAAAGGCATGCCCATAAAATACAAGAAGCATATAGAACACCAAACAGTCAGGCCCAGAAAAGAAACTCTCCACGGCACATTATAGTAAAAACACTAAAGGTTCAAAACAAAGGCACAATACTGAAAGTTGCAAAAGAGAAACAACAAGTCACATATAAAAGAAAACCCATTAGGATAACAGGTGACTTTTCAGAGCAAACTATGAAAGCCTGAAGAGCCTGGACCAAAGTATTGCCAGTTTTAAATGATCACAGATGCCAACCCAGATTAATATACCCAGTCAAAATGTCTATTATAGTTGAAGGGGAAAGAAAAATCTTCCATTATATAAATAGGCTGAAGGAATTCATGTCCACAAAACCAGCCCTTCAGAGAGTTCTGGAAGCAACACAAAGAGCTGAAAAAGGCACGAATATACCCAAGGGGTTGCGGAAAGAAAGTCAATGAAGATATAATTGTGGAAAAGTACAGCTACATCCATTAGATAGGTCAACAGGGCAGAGAGTTAACAGAGAGACATCTGAATTAAACAATACCATATATCAAATGGACTTAACAGACATCTACCGAGTATTCTACCCAAGCACCAAAGGACATACGATCTACTCAGCACCCCATGGAACCTTCTCCAAAACTGACCATATACTGGAGCACAAAACAAACCTGAACAAATACGAAAAGACTGAAAGAATTCCACAGACCACAATGCAATAAGGCTTACAATCAGCATCAGAAGTCCTAATCACCACATGAACAGATTGAGATTAAAACACACACTCCTAAATGATGAATGGGTCAAAAGAGAAATTAAGAAATAAATAAAAGTATTCCTGGAATAAATGAAAAGGACAATAAAGCACAACAAAAACTCTGGGACATGCTGAAAGTGGTCCTTAGAGGGAAGTTTAGAGCTCTAAGTGCCTATATCAAAAAATTGGAAAGAACACAAATAAATGACTTAACATTGCAATGCAACACATTTGAAAAGCAATGGCAAACAAAAACCAAACCCAGTGGACAAGAAGAAATAACAAATATTAGGGCAGAAATTAATGAAATTGAAACAAAGAAAACAATACAAAGAATCAGAATATCCAGGAGCTTCTTCTTTAAAAAGATAAACAAGATTGACAGACTGCTAGCCTAGTTAACCAAAAGAAAGAAAGAGCACCCTCAAATCAACAAAATCAGAGATGAAAGGGGAAGCATCACAACAGACACCAGAAAGATCCAGAACATTATAAGGGAATACTTTAAAAACCTACATGCTACTAAATTTGAAAACCTAAAGAAATGGATAGATTCTAAAGGCATGGGAACCACTAAAACTAAACCAAGAAGAGATTAACAGCTTAAACAGACCCATAACACAAAAAGAAATTGAAACGGTAATCCAAAACCTTCCGAATAAAAAAAGCCCAGGACCAGATTGATTTACAGCAGAATTCTATCAGACATTTAAAGACGATCTACATCCAATACTACTTAATTAATTGAAAAAGGTAAAAATGGAGGGAGAACCTCCAAATTCCTTCTATGAAGCCAGCATCACTCTAATACAAAAATCAGGTAAAGATACACCCAAAAAAGAAAACTATAGACCCATAACCTTAATGAACATAGATGCAAAATTTTTCAACAATATACTTGCAACTGCATACAGACACACATCAAAAAGATCATCCACCATGATCAAGTCAGCTTTATCTGAGAGATACAGGGATTGTTCAATATAAGTAAGTCAAAAAACATCATAAATCATATAAATGGTCTCAAAGACAAGAACCACATGATCATCTCAATAGATTCAGAGAAGGCCTTTTGCAAAATTCAACATGCATTTATGTTCAAAGTCCTAGAAAGAATTGGACTGGAGGGAACATACCTCAACATAATTAAAGCCATATATAACAAACCCACAGCCAACATCATTCTAAATGGAGAAAAACTGGAAGCATTCCCATTGAAATCAGGAACCAGACAAGGCTGTTCACTCTCGCCACTTCTCTTTAACATAGTACTTGAAACTCTTGCAAGAGCAATAAGACAAGAGCAGGAAATTAAATGAGTAATAATTGGAAAAGAAGAGATCAAATTATCCCTTTTTGCAGATGATATGATATTATATCTAAGAAATGCCAAATAGTCCACCAGAAAACTCCTAGAAATTACTAACACATTCAGTACAGTAGCAGGTTATACAATTAACCTGAAAAAAATCAGTACCCTTTCTATAAATCAATATCAAGCAATTAAAGAAACAGTACTTGGAACCCCTCCCATTCACAATAGCCTCAAAAATATCTCAGAATAAACATGACCAAAGGCATTAAAGATCTCTACAGTGAAAATTTTAAAATTTGAAAGAAAGA
>NW_008334442.1:106063-180597 GCF_000622305.1 Nannospalax galili | reverse complement strand
CCAAAACAACCCTGAGCACTAAGAGCAATGCCGGGGGGATTACTACACCAGGTTTTAAGCTGTATTACAGAGCTACAGTCACAAAAAGAACATGGTATTGGCACAAAAATAGACCCATAGATCAACGGAACAAAACTGAAGACCCAAATATGTGTAAATGAAATTTCAGCCACCTGATATTTGACAAATGGGCCAAGAATATTCACTGGAGGAAAGCCAGCATGGTCAGCAAATGGTGCACCTTGCACAAAGTCAGTTCCAAATGGATCAAAGACCTCAATGTAAAGCCTGAAACTCTGAAAGTGTTAGAAGAAAATATTGGGAAAAGCCTACAAGATATAGGTGTAGGAAAGGATTTTCTAAACCAGATATCATTGCTCAGGAAACAAGGGCAAGAATTAACAAATGAGACCTCATTAAAATAAAAAGCTTCTGCACATCAAAGGAGGCAACCAGGGAAGTGAACAGAAAACCTACTGAATGGGGGAAAATCTTCACCAGCGACAAATCTGACAGAGGTTTAATATGCAGAATATATAACGAACTCAAGAAACACAGAATCAAGACGAGTAACCCAATTAAAAGATGGGCTAAGGAGCGGAACAGAGAGTTCTCAAAAGAAGAAATGAAGACGGCTATGAAGCATCTTAAAAGATGTTCAACATCACTAATAATTAGGGAAATGCAAATTAAAACCACTTTAAGATTTCATCTTACCCCAGTCAGACTGGCTAAGATCAAGAGAACAAATGATATCAAATGCTGGAGATGATGTGGGGAAAGGGGAACAGTCATCCACTACTTGTGAGGCTGCAAACTTGTTCAACCTGTATGGAAAACAGTGTGGAGAACTCTTAAAAAACTACAAATGAACCTACGATTTGTCCCAGTTATACCACTCCTTGACATATACCCAAAGAACTCGTCCTCTTGCAGAGACACTTGCACATCCATGTTTGTTGCTGCCCTTTTCACAGTAGCTAAGAGATGGAAGAAACCTAAGTGTCCCTCAATTAAGGGGTGGATAATGAAAATGTGGTTCATTTATACGATGGAGTTTTACCCTGCAGTAAAGAAAGACGAAATCATGAAATTTGCAGGTAAATGGATGGAACTAGAAACTGTTATACTAAGTGAAGTAAGTGAAGTAACATAGACTCAGAAAAAGAAACGACATATGTTCTCCCTCATATGTGAATCCTAGTACCAAATCCTTATACATGAGTGTGTATCCAGACACAACTACAGGAACCAGGATAATGGAAAGGAAACAGGGAGGTAAAGGAAAAGAAAGAACCTGAAAGAGAAGAACAGTGGAAACAGGCCTTAATAAGGGAGATATGGATAAAAATCGGGTTAGTTTAAGGGAGGTGGGAGGGAAGGGTATACAAGGAACCTAGTGGATAGAGGGAAAGAAGGAACTCAAGAGAGGTAGGACCATAGGAGAAGGGAATTATTAATGGAGAAAGGGGGAAATGGGGGCACCTCAAGTGGGAAAACCATGATGGAAGGGTGAGACAATGCAAGAGATAAATAATGCCTAACTAGTTTTGGAATCATATTACTCTACAACCTACTGACAAATTATACATAGCAGATCAAGAAATATATGTCTATTTGAGGTTTATCTGAGAACAACTGACCTTTGCCCAAGATTTATCTACATGACACACAGTAATTAAAAGTACCAGAATGGTGGAACTAACCTTCTTGAATGTTTAACAGACATACTTTGAGGCATATAATAATTTGGTCAGAGGGACATAAAGGACAGTTTTTGCTCCTTGCCCTCCTAGGTCGACTAGTTCCCTGGGACTATGAGCATCTCTCAAAATGTCCTGTAATGGTGGTCATCTTGATCAAGGAGGCTGAAGAGACCTCACCAGATGGACTTGAACCAGATGGACTTGTCCAGTCTACAAAGAGGAGGGTCAACGCAGAGGAATCATTTCCTCTATGCTTCCTAGTGAATCCAACCATGGTTGAGCAGGACCTTTGACTTATCTTCACTTAGGCAGAACTGGTAAAAGAAAGGAGCCAGGGGCTCCTCCCAAGCCCATGTGACCCCTGAGGAACAGATCCTCAAATGACCTTAAGAGTAAAAATAAATTGGTTTTTCTGGGCCAACTCTATGGCCTTAAGCACCCAAAATGAAAGTATAACCAAAGACTAAAGGGGCCAATATAATTTCTTAGGAGTCCATATGCATAGCTAAAAGCTACATAATAAGTAACAATGCCAGATAGGAGATACCTTCTTTTGAGTTGTTGGCCAGGGTGGCCCAAGGGACTCCCAGATAGTAACCCAGCATAGAACTGGGACAATGAACAGCAGACTCCAATCTTATCTAAAGGAATGTTGACAATTGATTACTGCTAGATGAGGAACAGCTCACCCTCCTAAAACAAAGACCTCTAGATAGGCTGACTAGATTCACCAGAAGGACAAGTAGTAGGGAATGGCTGGGGAGCTGATAACACAGCAGACAGTAGCAGGGATATTAGGGTATAAAGGCTCTAGTGGAGGAAGGGAGGCTATGGGAGGGTGTTATCTGGGAAGTGGGTGTATAGTTGAATAAGATGGTTAGGGATGTTCTGTGTGATATAGACACACACAAAAAAATCAATAAAATTTTAAAAATGTATTATATTTGAGGAGGAAGCAGGGAAATTTACATCATGCTAATTAGTAGAGGTGATAAACAATACCTTTGAAATCTACCAGATCACTTTATTGACATACACAGGCACCAAGGATCCAAGTACAACTGATTATGACTAGTAATAATCAGATGCACACAGATTAGAGATGCATTCGCCAACATCTCAGTGTTAGTACCAAAAACAGTGAGTCTTTCTGCAAGGAACAATATATTCTAAAATGAAATAGAGATCTTTTTTAAAGGTTAAAACTCAGTTTTATGTCTCAGAGGGCTTACACTGAGTTCAATATTGTAAAACTGTATTAATTCAACTATGAACCTAGAAACTTACAGCCACTTGTGAAAGAGATGTACTCTTGCTCTGGAAGAGATATGCTCTTGTTCTGGAGTGTGTTACTGAATATGTTGAAGCTGTAGTGAAATGCTTCTTCTAATCATGTAGTTATTAAAAAATAAAAATAATAAATGATTAAAAAATAATAATAATTAGTAGATGTGAAAAACATTACCAGTGAAATCTACCTAACGACTTTATATCCATGCTCAGATGCCAAGGAGCTCAGAAAGTAACCGACTGTGACTAGTAATAATAGATATATAGAGATTAGAAACGCATGTGCAAACATCTTATTGTCAGTTGCATTAAAAATGAATATTTCTATATGAAACTGTGTATTTTAATAATTAAATCAAGATATTTTTTAAACAGTAAAACATTTTAATTTTATGTGTTATAGGGTTTATACTTAGTACAATATTGTATAACTGTAATAATTCAATTGTAAACCTAAAAATTTACAGCCAATTTTGAAAGAGATGCATCTTAGCTCTGGAAATTGTTATTGACTATGTCAATGCTGTTGTAATGAAATACTTCCTTTAAGTATGTGGTTATTAAATAAATGATTAAAAAAAAAGAAACAGGCAAATAGGCACGGTGAAACCAGCCTATAACAGCCAGCCATTCTCACCAAAATGCTGATGTTCAGTGAGAGGCTGACCCTGTCTCAGAAATGAAGGTGAGGAGCAATAGACAAAGATGCTTACATTAACCTCAGGCCTTTGCATGCACATGAGCAGTCATGTACAGGTACACACACACACACACACACACACACACACACACACATTTTTTTTAATGTCCAAAAGTTAAAGTAAAGAAAACTTATTGATCTAGTTTGAAGTTAGTATTCTACATGTATCCTTCTTCCCCACAAAGTAATAATTTCTTAAACATATAGCCCTCTCATTCCCCTGAAACTTGCTTCACACTTTTGTCAGAGAATAATTTGCTACTATAAGAAAGAGGATTGACTATGTTTTGCCCCTCAGCATGGACTGAAGAACTTGTTTACTACACAAGGAGGTGACAGGAGACACAGCCATGATTCAAACAGCTGCTTATTAGGAACCCCCAATGCTTTGATGAGCTGTTAGTTCCAGAATCTAAAATTTCAGAAGATTTAACTGAGCAACTCTAGCTAACAAAGAGCTTGTTCTACCAAAAGTCAGCTTCTGAAATGGCTTCAAATGTATGTCTTCTCCATGTAAATGTATGCCTCACCCATGTAAATGTATGCCTTGCCCATGTAAATGTATGCCTCACCCATGTAAATGTATGCCTTGACCAATGTGTATCTCACCCATGTAAATGTATGCCTCAGTTATGTGAATTTATGCCTCACTCATGTACATCTATGCCTTGCTCATATAACTGTATGCTTTGCCCATGTAAGTGTATGTATCACCAGCAGTGACACTGATCATTTTCACTGTGGAGTCAAAATTGTCAGGGGTTTGGTAGGAACCTTGCCATCTGGGCCAGAATTGTGGAATTTGTATCGTCCATGTTAGAGGAGTCAAGTTATATATTAAAGTGTGCCCCTGAACTCAAATTCGTAAAAACTGCATTATAGTTAATTTTTTAACTTAAGAAATTGTAATGGAAAAACTGTCAAAGCACATAGAAAAAGATTCTTAAGTTTTTACCTCCTCGATCACGAGCAGCTAAGCTTTGACCCCTTCTTAATGTGATATCCAATTGGTACATTCCGGGATCAGCCAAAGGGACATCTGCATTACTGGTTCCAACTGTATTTATTTTCTGGAAAATAAGAAACATACAAAATATTAAGTTTATGACCTCTGCCCTAATTTCCTCAATAGGAGATTGTATGCAGTTTAAAACAAATTACGAGAATTAGCAAACGAAATAAACTAACTTATGGTTTCACACAAGATCAAACCACACAGTTCTCTAAAGGATTTAAAATTCATGAAATTCTTTATACTCAAATTATGTTGCGTAAATGTCCTATTTTACTGAGTTTATGGCTAGCAGATATAATATGAAGAACATGGCCTGTGGAAGGTCACATAACTTATCTTAAAAAATTAACATGGGAATAATGTATGAAGTACAAACACAAAGAATGATAAATAGAAAATGAAGATGTGCAAAAGTAATTGACTTGACGTAACTGAAAATTAATACAATTTATTCATGTGATTGTATTGACTCAATCATTTATACAAAAGATCTACTGATGAATTATACACTTCTCCTTCAGACTCAACATAAAATATGATATAATTATATAGAAATAAAGTCTCCCAACATTTTCACAGTATTTACAAGAAACAGCTCTTCAATGGGACTCAATTTCTAATGCTGTTTGTTTGGAATCAAAATGGATGTGCTATTTCAAAATCCAAAAAGTTCTGCAGGGCTGCCTAAAGGAATGTTTTAAATAACAATATTTAGTAAAAATTGTACAGTTCATACTTTATAGCTTCTGCTACCTTTTATACAATAGGAGAATTTACTTTCTTTCCATATTTGAGATTAAAAAAAAATTCTCCTTTTGGTCATTTTTGTTTGTCTCTGTGTCTGTGTTTTTGAGACACAGTCTCACTCTGTAGCTCCAGCTTATTGGAGTAAAAGAGGCTGGCCTTGAACTCACAGAGATGGGCATACCTCTGCCTCCTGAGTTCTGGGATTAAAGGGGTGTGCCCGATGCTTAGCTGGCAAGTTCTCATTTATTTTTATGATTCAAAAAGGAATGTTCTCTTGTTTTCAAAAACTTGTGTGGATGAGAGAGAATAGGGCAACCAGGGAGCAGTCTGTCTCTCAGTTTCATAATTCATAGAAAAAGCAATTATAAAGCCACATTAAGAAAACTATTGAGATAAAAATCGTTTAATGAAAATTTACCCTTAAATTGAATTAGTGCTTTCTTTGAGGTTTTAAGATTGAGGTAAAAAAGCTTTCCTTTTGGAGCAATTATTGCTTAAAATAAGAAGCACCATTCCTTTGATTGACACCTGAATTCATTCTCTCCTCTCATAACAATAAAAGGAATTCACCCTCTTTTTCATGATATCTTTCATCTATAAATGGTAGCACTAGTCCCTAATGCCCCAGGCTGGAACTTCTAAGCTGTCTTTGACCTTTATTTCCTCCCACTGATGCCCAAATAGCTGCTAAAGCTCATCTACTCCATTTCTGTATGACATCTCCCAATTGCCCTTTTCTTTTAATTCCTATTAAGCTGATACAAACCTGATCTTCAAACAACAAACAAGTGAAAAGTAAAATTCAACCATATTTCTTAGCCTTCTATGACTACCTAGTTTAATAAATTAGGGTACATCCTCTCATATTCTAGAAAGTATTATGCAAACCTATATGTACACATGTTGATTCATGCATTGCACCAGGTTTTACTTTTCTTTCTTTTAAAAAATATACTTAAAACATCCCCAGTCTCATTCATCTTCCCAGCTCCCCCACCCCATCACTCCTCTAGCAGGGGCACTGGTATATTTCTTGTCTTAGCACCGTAGACCTCTGGACAGACCCCTTGGCCCAGACTTCCCACAGTTTCCTGATCTTTTACATCAAGACCAGCCCAATCCTCCCTCTGGACCCAGAAGCCCTCAGAACCTTGTCCTGTCCCCACCTCCCTTGCATTTCTGGGTGGCCCAGGCCCCCAGCTTCATGGGGCCAACATCTTACTTGGAGAGATCTGGTCCTTAGGAGAAAGCCTGAAAACATCTGAGCCTGATGATCCTTGGGCCTCTGTGGGAACTCCTGAGCAGGAAGATGAAATCAATTTGGCTGCTCCAATATAAAATCAAAAGAGAGAACCTGAAGCCTAGACCAATCAGCTTTTCATGCCCAACAAGTAAACTACAAAGGCAGACAAAGTTTACAAAAAGAAGCAGGCCTAAACTCAACAAAGGAAGGCTTTGTTGAGTTTGTCTCACACAAGAATCAGAAACTACAAAAGAAATCCACATATCAAAGTCACAGCAAAAAAATAATAATAATAACATGAAAAACCCAAATAATATACCCCCACCAAGTACCAACAATCCTGTAGACAAGTACAATGAGAACACCATAGAGATAACACAGGACATGGAATTCCAAAGAACAGTTATAAACATGATAAAAAACAGAGTTCAGTGAATTTAAAAAGCACACAAAGAAAAAAAGAACTGAAAGAAGATAGGAATAAACTGCTAAATGAATTCAGAAAAGAGAAGTATTGAAGAATACTGAGGCTAAAATGAAGAAGGAAGTGAAACACTCAGTAAGTCATTAGAAACAACAGGAGAAAACTTCATCAATAAGATGAATGAAATGGAAAACAGAATATCAGGACTGAAAGATAGAGTGGACAAATTAGACCACACAAACAAAATTATGAAAAATTTAACAAAACACAAGAATGGGATATTCAGGAATTGTGTGACACCATAAAAAGACCACACTTACGAATCATAGGCATACAGGAAGGAGAAGAATCTCAGGATAATGATATGGACCAGATCTTCAACACGACTGTAGAAGAAAATTTCCCCAATTTAAAGAAAGACATGCCCATACAGAAGCAAGAAACATATAGAACACCAAACAGACAGGACCAGGAAAGAAACTCTCCATGGCACATCATAGTAAAAGCACTAAATGTACAGAACAAAGAGACAATACTGAAAGCTGCAAAAGAGAAACAACAAGTCACATATAAAGGAAAAATCCATTAGGATTACAGCTGACTTTTCAGTGCAAACTATGAAAGCCCGAAGAGCCTGGACCAAAGTATTCCCAGTTTTAAATGACACAGATGCCAACCCAGATTACTTTACCCAACCAAAATGTCTATTATAGTCAAAGGAGAAAGAAAAATCTTCCATGTCATAAATAGGTTGAAAGAAATCATGTCCAGAAAAGCAGCCCTTCATAGAGTTCTTGAAGCAATACAAACAGCTGAAGAAAGGAATGACCATGCCAAAGGGGTTACAGAAAGAAACCTAATGAAGATATGACTATGGAAATTTACAGCTACACCAAGAATGTGAACAGAAATAAAAATGACAGAAATAATTAATCCTTCATTAATAACTTTAAATATCAATGGACTGAACTCACCAGTCAAAAGACACAGACTATTTGAATAGATTAAGAAACAAAGCTCATCTTTTTGTTATCTGCAAGAAATTTATCACACTGTCAAGGACAGGCACTACCTTAAGGCACTATAGAAAAAAATATACCAAGCAAATGTTAATAAGAAAAAAGCAGGAGTTGCAATTCTAATATCTGACAAAATAGACTTCAAACTAAAACTAATCAGAAGAGATAAAGAGGGCCACTTCATTCTGATGAAAGGAACATTTGACCAAGAAGATATTACAATCATGAATACATATTCACCAAACTCTGGTGCATCCAAATTCATAAAAACAGTACTACAGGATTTTAAGACCCAGATAATCACAACTCATTAAAAGTCAGTGACTTCAATACCCCATTGTCTCCATTAGATAGGTCAACAGGGCAGAGAGTTAACAAAGAGGCATCTGAATCAAACAACACCATACATCAAATGGGCCTTAGAGACATCTACCAAACATTCCACTCAAGCAACAAAGAATATACTTTCTATTCAGCGCCCCATAGAACCTTCTCCAAAATCGACCATGTACTGGAGCACAAAACAAACCTCAACAAATACAAAAAGATTGAAATAATTCCATGCATTCTATCAGACCACAATGCAATAAAGCTTACAATCAACAACAGAAGAAGCCCTAATTATCACATGAACACATGGAGATTAAACAACACACTCCTGAATGATGAATGGGTCAAAGGAGAAATTAAGAAAGAAAGAAAAGTATTCCTGGAACTAAATGAAAAGAACAATACAACACAAAAAAAACCTCTGGGACACGTTGAAAACAGTCTTTAGAGGGAAGTTCATAGCTCTAAGTGCATTCAGTAAAAAATCAGAAAGAAAAAAGAAAACATTGTCCAGAAAAGAAATTATTGTCCAGAAAAGAAATTATTGTCCAAAAAAAGAAACATTATTGTCCACAAAAATACCATTATTTTCCACAAAAAATAAATAAAAAATCAGAAAAAGCACAAATAAATGATTTAACATTGCAACTCAAGACACTTGAAAAGCAAAAATAAATGAAACCCAAACCCAGAAGAAGAGAAGAAATAACAAAAATCAGTACAGAAAATAATGAAACAGAAACAAATAACACAATACAAAGAATCAATGAGTCCAAGAGCTGGTTCTTTGGAAAGATAAACAAGATTGATAGACCCCTAGCCCAGTTAACCAAAAGAAAGAAAAAGTACCTCCAAATCAACAAAATCAGAGATGAAATGGGAAACATCAAAACTGACACCAAAAAGATCCAGAACATTATAAGGGAATACTTTAAATACCATATGCTACCAAATTTGAAAACTGAAAATAAATGGATGGGTATCTAAAAGCATGGGAACCACCAAAACTAAACCAAAAAGAGATCAATAGCTTAAACAGACCCATAACACATAAGGAAATTAAAACAGTAATACAAAAACTCCCAGCAAAAAAAAGCCCAAGACCATATGGATTTACAGCAGAATTTTACCAGATGTTTAAAGAAGATCTATATCAAATAATACTTAATTTATTCAAAATGACAAAAATGGAGGGAGAACCTCCAAATTCCTTCTACGAAGCCAGCATCACTCTAATACAAAAATCAGGTAAAGATACACCCAAAAAAGAAAACTATAGAACCATAACCTTAATGAACATAGATGCAAAAGTTCTCAACAAAATACTTTGCAAACTGCATACAGACACACATCAAAAAAATCATCCACCATGATCAAGTCGGCTTTATCCCAGAGATGCAGG
The DNA here is from genome assembly GCF_000622305.1 of Nannospalax galili. Classification (NCBI taxonomy): domain Eukaryota; kingdom Metazoa; phylum Chordata; class Mammalia; order Rodentia; family Spalacidae; genus Nannospalax; species Nannospalax galili. The sequence continues at coordinate 170,721 of NW_008334442.1, read as the reverse complement.
GATGGTTCAATATATGCAAGACAAAAACATGATAAATCATATAAATGGGCTCAAAGACAGGAACCACATGGTCATCTCAATAGATACAGAGAAGGCTTTTGGCAAAATTCAACATGCATATATGTTCAAAGTCCTAGAGGGAATTGGACTAGAAGAAACATACCTTAACATAATTAAAGCTATATATAACAAACCCACAGCCAACATCATTTTAAATGGAGAAAAACTGGAAGCATTCCTGTTAAAATCAGCAACCAGACAAGGCTGTCCACTATCTCTACTCCTTTTCAACATAGTGCTTGAAATTCTTGCAAGACCAGTGAGACAAGAGAAAGAAATTAAAGGAATAATAATTGGAAAAGAAGAGATCAAATTATCCCTTTTTGCAGATGATATGATATTATATCTAAGAGATGCCAAAAATCCCTCCAGAAAACTCCTAGAAGTGATTAACACTTTCAGTAAAGTTGAAGGCTACAAAATTAATCTACAAAAGTCTGTAGCTTTTCTATATATAAGAACAAGCAATCAGAAAAGTGTACATGAAAACACTCCCTCTCACAATAGCTGCAAAAAAAGAAAATATCTCAGAATAAACCTGACCAAAGACATTAAAGACCTCTACAATGAAAATTTTAAATCTTTAAAGGAAGAGATTGAGGAAGACATCAGAAGATGGAAGGACCACCCAAGAACATGCACTGGAGGAAAGACAGCATGTTCAGCAAATGGTGCTGGCAAAACTGGGTCTCCACCAGTAGAAGAATGAAACTAAACCCCTATTTTTCACCTTGCACAAAGTCAACTCCAAATGAATCAAATACCTTAATGTGAATTCAGAAACTCTGAAACTGTTAGAAGAAAACATTGGCAATAATCTACAAGATATAGGTGTAGGAAAGGATTTTCTAAACTGGACATTGATTGCTCAGTAAACAAGGTAAGAATCAACAAATGGAACCTCATTAACCTAAAAAGCTTCTGTACATCAAAAGAAGCAACCAAGGAAGTGAAGAGAAAACCCACAGAGTGGGAGAAAATCTTCACCAGTGACACATCTGACAGAGGTTTTACATCCAGAATATATAATGAACTCAAAAATCAGAGAATTGAGAAAGGAAGTAATCCAATTAAAAGATGGACTAAGGAGCTGAACAGAGAGTTCTAAAAAGAAGAAATAAAGATGGCTAAGGAGCATCTTGAAAGGTATTCAACATCATTAGTAATTAGGGAAATGCAAATTAAAACCACTTTAAGATTTCATCTTACCACAGTCAGACTGGCTAAGATCAAGAGAACAAATGATACCAAATGTTAGAGAGGATGAGGGAAAGGGGAACACTCACCCACTGCTGGTGGGGCTGCAACCTTGTTCAACCCCTATGGAAAGCAGTGTGGAGAACTCTTAAAAAACTACAAATGAACCTACCATTTGACCCAGTTATACCACTCCTTGGCATATACCCAAAGAACTCATCCCATTGCAGAGATACTTGTACATCAATGTTTGTTGCTGCTCTTTTCACAATAGTTAAGAGATGGAAGCAACCTAAGTGTCCCTCAACTGATGAGTGGATAATGAAAATGTGGTTCATTTGTATGATGGAGATTTACTCAGCAGTAAAGAAAGATGATATCATGAAATTCACAGGTAAATGGATGGAACTGGAAACTGTTATACTAAGTGAGTTAACACAGACTCAGAAAAACAAACGATGTATGTTCTCCCTCATATGTGGATCCTAGCACTTACAAGGATAAGTGAGTATGTATCCAGACATAACTACAGGAACCAGGAAATTGAAAAGGAACCAGGGAGGTAAAGGAAAAGAAAGAATCTGAAAGAGAAGAACAGTAAGAAGCAGATATTAGTAAGGGAAATATGGATTAAAATGGGGTTATTTTAAGGGGAGGGAGAGGGAGGGTTATACAAGGAACCTTGGGGATAAAGGGAAAGAAGGAGCTCAAGAGAGGTGGGACCACAGGAGAAAGGTATTATTAAGGGAGAAGTGGGAAAAATGGGTACACTTTAAGTGGGGAAACCATGGTGGAAGGTTTACACAATGTGAGAGATAAATAATGCTTAGCTAGTTTAAAAAAAAAAAAGAGGGAACCATATTAGTCCAACAACCTACTGACAAGTTATACATACAACTAGCTCAAGGAACATTATATATGTCTACTCAAGGTTTATCTGAGAATGTTTGGTCTTTGCCCAAACTTTATCTATATAGCACATGGTAATTAAAAGTACCAGACTGGTGGAACTAACCTTCTTGGATGTCTAACAGCCATACTTTGAGGCCTATACTAATTTGGTCAGAGGGACTTAAAGGACAGTTTTTGCTCCTTGCCCTCCAAGTTGACTGAGTTCTGGGGGACTATGGAGCATCTCTCAAAATGTCCTGTAACTGAGATGAGCCACCTGTCTTCTTGATCAAGGAGGCCATGGAGACCCCACCAGATGGACTTGAACCAGTGTCCAGCCTACAAAGAGGACGGTCAACACAGAGGAAGCATTTCCTCCATGCTTCCAAGTGAAGCCATGCATGGTTGAGTAGGGCCTTTGATTTATCTTCACATAGGTGGAACTGGTAGAGGAAAAGTGCCAGGGGCTCCTCCTAAGCCCATGTGACCCCTGAGGGACAGATCCTCAAATGATCTTAAGAATAAAAATAAATTGGTTTATCTGGGCCAACTGAATGGTTTTAAATATCTAAAAGGAAGTTATAACCAAAGATTAAGGGGATCAATATAGTTGTTTAAGAGTCCATGTGTATAAGTAAGGGCTACATAACAAGAAACAATGCCAGACAGGAGATATCTTCCTTTGAGTTGTTGGCCAGGGTGGCCCAAGACACTCCCAGAGAGCAACCCAGCATAGAACTGGGAAAATGAACAGCAGACCCCAATCTTATCTAAAGGAATATTGGCAACAACTTGCTGCTAGATGAGGAAGAGCTGATCTTCCTAAAACAAGGAACTCTAGATAGGCTGACTAGACTCAGCAGATGGAGAAGCAGTGGGGAATGGCTTGGGGCACTGACAACACAGTGGACAGTGACAGGGATGACAGAGTATATGGGCTCCAGCAAAGGGGGGGGGGCATGGGAGGGTGTCACTTGGGATGTAGGTATATAGATGAATAAGGTTGTTTGGGATGTTCTATATGAAATACCTATAAAATAAAAACCAATTAAATAATGAGTTATATTTGAGGAACAAGCATTAACACTTGCTTCATGTTAATTAGTAGATGTGGAAAACATTACCATTGAAATCTACCTGATGACTTTGTACCCATGCTCAGGTGCCAAGGATCTCAGAAAGTAACTGACTGTGACTAGTAATAATCAGATATATAGAGATTACAGACACATGTGTGATCATCTAAGTGTTAGTTGCATTAAAAATGAGTTTTTCTGGATGAAATAGTGTATTTTAATAATGAAATTGAGATCTTCTTTAAAGGTTAACACCTCATTCAATTTTACATCTTATGGGATTTATACTGAGGACAATATTGTATAACTGTATTTATTCAACTGTAAACCTAAAAATTTACAGCCAATTTTGAAAGATGTGCATCTTAGCTCTGAAAAATTAAATATATATGCTTAAAATTTAAAATAAATATATGTGTATGAGTGTTTAACCCAGATATGTAAGGGTACCACATGTACGCATTGCCAATGTTGGATTCCCTATAATTAGAGTTATGGATGGTTGTTAGCTGCCACATAGGTTCTGGGAACCAAACCTGGATTCTCTGTAAGAGCAGCCAAGGCTCTTAACTGCTGAACCATCTCTCCAGTTCCTGATTTTAGTTTTCAGTTTTAACAAAGCTAATATATTTTGTCTATTATTCACAATTTATGAAAAACACAGGCAATTTTCTAATCAATAGATTTCTCTTTCTGTTCTTTCTTATCTCCTCCTTCACAACCCATCTGGCTGTATTGATGTGCAACTGATAAAGAAAATTCTACAATTTTATGGCATATAATGGGATGATATGATATTCATATAGTTCTGAAATGTTTATTAGAATTGAGTCAATATGTCTCTCACCTCACATTGTTATCCTTATTTGGTGGTTTTTAGTAAGAATATTTAATCAAGTTGTAGGTATACACTTCAGTATTGTTACCAGGCTGCAGTCATCATTGCTGCACATTGGGTCCCAGTGCTAACTTCTCTTGTAACTGGAAGTCTTTACTCTGTGGCCAGCTTCTCTCTCTTTGCTCTGAACCATGCACGCCACATTTTTTTGTTTTTTTGTTTTTAAGTTTTGGCACATTATCTTCCCCAATATGGCAGCACCATTTCTTCAATTATTTTCATACTGATGAACATTTGGGTTGGTTTCGGTTTTTGTCATTTTAGGGATTTATTTCCTTGTCACATGAATTTTTCCAAAAAGGTTTACATTTTCTCCTATCAAAAGCATGCAAGGGTGTGTATTTACTATACCGTAGTTAACACAGCATGTTAGTAATTATTCTACTTTTTTCAGGTTTCATGGGAAATGTGTGCTATCTTCATCCTGTAATATAGATTTCAAGAACTATGACTAGGCCTACTGAAAGCAATGCAAACACAGAGAGTGAGCTCTGCTTCCTGGGCCATGCAGGGGATGTCAACCTGGAGAGAGATGAAGCCTACCATGGTCACCTAAACAGTGTTTCAAAGAACAGTCTGTATGGGAATCTGATTAACAAACAAGGTCAAAACAGACCCAGGACACATCCATTGGCAAGTAGCTGTGTTCTAAACCTTTCACTGCTTCTATTATATGTGTGTGCACACACGTGTTTTGTGTGTATCTAAGTAAAGAAACATTCATAAATATTAAGTTTAGATAGATTTACTACTTTCTGGAAAAAAATGAAATATAATATGCAAGAAAAGAGGAATTTTCCACCTATCTTGCATGCTCCTCTAATGTTTTGATTGGTTATTTAAAGTTAGACAAGTTTGAACAGTGGTCTCTATTATTCTATTTAGCAGTTCTTGAAATTTAGAATGTATAATGTTTAGAGTTCCAGGCCTTATGTATATATTACACTCTATGTCTAGATTAAGGGACTTCAAAAGAAATTTTATTCCCTTAGAATGTCAAATTCTACCACTTTAGCATTTAACACCAAGTTAAGATATAACTTCACTAGACATATTAATTGGCTAATTCCTTTTCTCTACAAATTTCTCACTTACATCCTTTGTTCACTTTTCTATTCTCTTGTCTTTTGAAAAATGACAGGTAGTCAGTTTCTCTACCAAACATTTGCAAACCTTTCCTCCTCGTATATCTCCTATCTTTGATATTCGTACATGGCATATGTGGTCATGAAACTATTAGCAATGAAAGCTGTTTTGTTCCTTCTGTAACATCTATATTTCTTACATTGCTTAAAACGTATTACCATATCATGACTCTACATAATTATTCTCACATTTTAGAAATATTCTTACAATTTTTATTTGTATTTAAATCATCAGAAACAAATTTTAAGTATACTATGTGAAAACTGAAACTGTGCTTTCTTAAAAATTGTTTGGACATACAGTCAGTAATTATAATTTCTCAGTAAAATACATTAAGTTCCCACATACAACTGAATCTATATATGAGGTACCTATTATTTTTATTTCTGTGTTCCTACCAAATCATTTGCATATAATACTTTAAATTCTAATGCTTGTTAGGATGTGTAGCTCTCAGTTTTTCTGTTTTTAAAAAGTTTCCTGGTATTAGCGCAATTTTATTATTTCTGATTTGGTTGGGTCAGGTCTTTGAGGTTGAGTCCTGATTTTTCAACTTACTAGTTCTTTCATTTAAAGCAGTTACTTAATCTATCTTTACTTTGGTTTTCATAGTTGTGCAATGGGACTGGATTAATAATATTACTTCCCTCTGTGGTTGTGAACTTGAATGCATAGAAGATGTTAAAATGGCATCTGTGTAAAGCATTGGCTATTATTATTTTCAAAATATGAAACAAAACTCTGGTATTCTGATCTAACCTGCATTGAGTTTCTACATCCATATATGAAAGATTTATAATTTCATGTATCACATATTCCTGAAGGAAATGTCATTTTCAATTTTCTCTGGTACAGTTTTGTGTCTTTTAACAACACAGCATTACTTTCTTCATAAAGATCCTATTCCTATAGAGCTAATTTTATTCTTGAGTATTTCACATTTCATATTTATTGCAAACATATTGAATAAATTTTCAAGTTCCATCTTGACCAGGTTATTTTTAATATAATAAACATATGTTATTTTATGTAGTGACTTTATCTTTTGTCATTTCGCAAGTTATATTTTGGGTAGTCTGTGCATAAAAATCATATCATCTGCATATAATGGCTGCTTGACTGTTATTTTCTAATAATCGTTTGTTTTTTAATCTTGTGTTGTATTCAAAGCTTGTTTAAAATAGATAGTGGGCACTCCTGAACCCCATCTGATTTTGATATGCATGCCCTTTGGCATGTCACTTTTGGCATGATGCTTATCAAGCTTAAGCTTTTTCTTCTACTCTTAATTGACAACTTGGGCTTTTAAGATTGACTGCTGAATTTTACAATAGGTTTTTTTTTGTTTTTAGTGATAAGATCATACAACATTTTTGTTTGGTAATTTTGATAATATTGAGTATCTTCATATTTGAAGAATGAACTGTACTTGGCCTTGTGAGTGTGTCTGCTTTATTATATAGTTGTGGTTATGTTCAAAACCATGTGTTCTGTCCCAGCATCCTTAAGTGTATCTCCAGGTCGTGATGAGACATTCCCAGCCCTTATTTTGTGTCTTAAGCCTGTCATCCCAAGCTGGTCTCTGACTTTTAGTCCATTTTTCCTTACTTGTCAACTACTCCTCTCTTCAGCCTTTCATCTGTACCACCACTGCCCTTGCCCTCTTCATTTCCATGCTCTCCTACCAACTCTTCAAGGACCCCTTTGTTGGCATTTTCTTTCTTTCTTTTCCACTATATACTATCTCAAATACAAAATTTTAGATTGTAAATTTTAAAATTAAGGCTGGAGTGTTTAATGATAAAACTGGACATGAATTGCAATGGAAGCTATTGGCACAGATCTTTTCAAGGACACACAATCAAGGTATGTTTAGAAACATATGTGGAGATCTAAAACTAAATTAGCTAACTCGAAGGCAATTTGTTCTCTCTTCTGTGAAATCTAATCAGACTTAGTATCTTCTTTCTTGAGTAATCTAAGCATGCCCTCGGAATCTTTCCCAATACAGTGCTTCAGGTAACTGTTGTCACTGATCAAAAATCATATTTAAAACGAAACCCTGTCCATTGAGGAACTATACTAAGCAAAAGAGTGCAATGTAATGAAGGTATTAGGTCATTATGAGAACAAGAAAGAAAGATCAACTATTACAAGAGAGAAGACAATCTGAGGAGCTCTCCCAGAGTCGATAGGTTCAGGGTCTGAAATTATGGGTAGGTGTTTGACAAGTAAAGATTTAGATGAAAGGGTATCAAGAAAATCAACGTGAGCCCAGGAGTGAGTAGTTATTTTTAAAAAGGTGCATCACTGTTGTGAGATGAACAAGATAAAAAGACTGAAGTGTGCTGACACCCCACTGAGGAGACTTATGCCGTGTGGATGAAAGGAAACCATTAAAGGCTTTTGAAGAGATAAGCAGTGCACATAGCTCCCATATAACCAAGACTTGGTGTCTGACTATAATGTTGCATGATCTTTGCTAAGTGCTTAGATTCTGAAAAGGAAGAAAACTTGGACTTTTATAGAGAGAAATGGATGGATGAGAGGGGAGAAATTCTGCGGATATAAGAATTACTTAGAAGAGTTCATAATGCAGTTTAAGTCACAGGAGTATGATCTGGTCAGTGCTAAGAGAAACACAGATGGATTTACGAGATACTGAAATGAACTGGTCAGCTGAATTTGCCAACTGACAAGCTGTGACCGATGTGGAAAGCAGATGAATAAATCATGCAGAAGTCTGAGCTGAGCTCCTGGGAAGATGGAAGGAAGCAGAAGAAGGCATAAGAGGAGGAGCATGTTCTAAGCACCCACAATGTTGGGCTCCAGGAGCACCCACAGCCCTGTAAAAACCTCTTAAGTGGATCAACAGACATCTCCCCACAGGCTTGTAATGGCTCCAAGATCACCAGGACTACTATAGAAGAATGTTATTGCATTTCATTGTAAAGTATCTTTAGAAACTGTTCTCTAAGTTTCCAAACATAAAAATGCATTAGGAAAGATAGGTCTAAAGTGTCAGGTGAATTTATAGCTCTAAAACAAATGTGCCTGCCATTTTAAATATCTTGACGGACACACCCAAACAGTGAGTTGCTCTTGAGGCCGGAAAAACAGCTCTTCCACAGAATTTATCACAATAATGAGTCAATGACCTGTTTAGTTACTCTTAATGTTCATCTTCCTGTTAACATATGAGCTTCCTGAAGGCTGAGGTCATGCCTGTTTTCCACAGTTAATTCCTGACCCTCAGCAGAGTTCTTGCCAAAGAGCAGGGATTCAGTCTATATTTCTAAAAGAAGGAACCAAGGCAATAATAACTGAAAAGAGCTTACTTTTTTACCTGCTCATCCTGAATTTTATTACAAATATGTCACACAAGTAAAATGAAAAATTTTACAGTTAATGCCACATCCCCATCCCTTGATCCTCCAATTAGCAGTTACTTTTTTTGCTTCTTTAGACGTTTGTCTGTCAATCCACTCCTCTACCCTTCCTTCAACCCATTTTATCTTTGATACACTTCAGAGTTAGGCACAAACATCTTTATCAGTTCACTTGACCTATATATACTTTAGCATGCATATCTAACTGGAATTCAGCATTTGCTAAAGGTACATTATTTGGGTCAATGTTACAAAGAATGAAATGCAAAATTTTACGGAGACCATTAAACCAGTTCTGGAAAAATGCAGACAGCTGGCTAAGCTAAGTCTAATATGTGAGCAGAGCACACTGTCCTCCTCCCAGAGCAAGTAATAATTCTTATCTAGAGGAAAATAAGAGTTTAATTTAAATTTTTAATTACTTTTGCTGTCTGACAGTTTCACATATGTCCATCATGTATTCTGATTACTCCCCCATATCTTCTCTTATCTTTTCCCATCCCTGTCAACAACCACCTATCTAAATCAGCTCCTTTCCCAGATTCATGACTTTTGGGGTTTAATTTGAAGCTCATTTAGTTTACCAGGGCCATCTGTGTGACCATTGGGTTGGAACTGTCCATTGGAGCCTGGCAGGATCATCGGTGGGTACACAATTAAGAGCAATGATTGTCCCTCTTCCTGAAACTAACAAATAGCTCAGCATTAAGGGGCAGGGCCCCCTGAGCCCCTTTTTTATCCATGACTGACTTTTAATGGACCCATTCTTGTTCAGACCCACACGGGTATCCACAGTGGTTCAGAGTTCAGGATTGCCAGGGCTGTGTCCTGCCCAGGAGATGATATTTTCCAGCCCTCCTCCCTAGCTTCCACCTCTTACATTCTTTTTACCCTCTCTTCCACAATGTTCCTGAGTCTTAAAGGAGGTAGTATGAATGTCTTACGTAGGGCTCAATAAGGAGCTTAATTTTTAACTGCTCCTGAAACCCTTGGCATTTTCAGAGGTTAATTATAGAAAGAACAATGATGAAAAGGAATGATTATCAAATGAAAAAATATTAAGAGATAAAAGTCCGGGTAAGGAGGAGAACTTGGCAATTTAGGAAATTTTCACATCTAAATTTTCCCAATTACTTACTTATTAGACCAACTGATTTATGATTTTGGATATTCCAAAATTGAGGTTTAATCAAGGTTAAACAACTTTGATTCACGGCGCTAAAATCTGAAATAAAAAATATTAACTCCTAATGACTTACTTTTATACTCATAGATTAGTACATCTCTCAACTCCCACCAGAGAAGCTGCTTCTTGCTGCAGATGGGGATTAACACGGAGATCCACAACCTGTCAATGTGTGGAGTGCTCAGGCCTAAATGGAACATCTATATTACACCCTCTCCTTTCAAGGCTCAGGTATTAGTGTGGGAAGTGTGTGTGTGAGGGGTGAGATTGTAAGAGGTAGAGGTGGTGGATGAATACAAAGAGACTATTTCTAGACACAACAGGGCAAGTTTCACATATGAACCCACAGTACTTGTGATGGTATTAACAAGTGATTCTGGGAACACTGACTAGGCCCCAGGGGATAGACCTACAAACTAGACTCTATATGCCTTAAAAAAAATAATAGAGGTCATGAAATTGGGAGTGAGTAGTAGAGTGGGGGTATAGGTGGGGGAGGGGGTCTGAATATGATCAGAATACATTATATGAAATTCTCAAAGAATCAAAACTACTTTAAAAAAATTAACTCATATATATAAATGTTACCCATCTGAGTAAATTTTCAATTGTTATAAAAAATGCATAAAGTCTACATAGTTTCTAAAGAAAAGAAGCTTTATTTTGATTAACAGTTCTGGAGGCAGGCAAAGCAGTGCCCTCTTCTAGCTCCTGGCGAGGGGCAATTTGCTTTGTAACACACTATAGTCTTGGTAACCAGTGCAATTCCATAAGAGCAAAGTCACTCCCACGAACAAAGTACTATCCCTACTAAAGTCCTCACTTCTCACCTCTACTACATTGGCAATGAAATTTCAACATGAGTTTGGGTAAGGGCAAACCACATTCAAGCCATAGAACTTGCTCATTATGTTATTTATGTTACTCAAATCAAAGTTAACCTCTCCTGCTGACTCACTATTTCCTTTTTTTCTGATTAACAAGCCTAGATTTCTGGATTCCAAAAGATGTATCGGATAAGCACCTGGGGTGCAAGAGACAAGCAAGAGCAGATACCAGGTATTCTATAGGACTCCTTTATCTTTGTTAGTTGTTGAGTTCATTTACCTTTAATTTATCTATTTCCTGGTATTATAGTTTTTGACATGGTGAGAAGAAAATAAGCTTTTCCCTTCTGCATGTATTCCCACCCTCTTAGTTTCTATGTGACGAAAAGACTGTAAACCTAAAACTACACTTCCCAGTTTTCTGTATCACTAGGATTGCACCACATGACTTAGGTCTGTTCACTACTTGGTACTTTGAGGTATAAGTGAGCACTGTGATTTTCTGACAAGTGCAGTGCAGCATCTGGCTCTTTAAGGGAACATATGAGTGATTTGGGTGTCTAGTTCCTGCTGTAAGCAGTGCCACATGCCAGGCAGCAGTTACAAAGGTCTGTTTTCTAGTCCTCTTTACTACCCAGTCACCGTCCTCCTGTCCTTCCTTTTTGTCTAGATTATCTGAAGGGGATTCTGTTTTCTGCAACCTAGAATTCTACTCAAGTAAATGGGTGATTATACAAGCAGATGTAGGCTAGAGACCTTCAGAGAAGTGATCGTGTAGATTATCTGACTAATGTTTAAGAATGGGACACAAAAATATGAGATGGTGAACCAGCTACTCAGTCACCTGGGAATGAAGAACCTTACTAAAGGCAGGGCTTTAGCAGAGCAAGTGACTGCAGTGACAGGACACTATGAACGAACGATGAAGGAAATGGGGAAGATCGCTGCTTCTAATAGGCCTACAGCTTAAAGAGAAAAAGGTGTTAGGCTTGACATTTTAAATTGAGAGCTATCAATAATCATATGGTATAAAAGGCATTAACAGAACTGTCCAGGTAAACTGAGATGCATGGTTCCAGTAACTAGTAAGTCAACTTCAGTTAACCAGGAAGCAGAAACATCCAACCTCTCATCATATCAAAGCATACTACAGTTTCAGAGCAGAACTACACCTTGGGGTTTAATTCTGGGATTTTGATTTTCCATAGCCTAAGCCAAACAAAATGAGCCTATAAACACCCAGTCCCAACTAATAGCAACATTTACTGCAGTTAAAAAGTACAAAATTCAGTACTCCTAGAATGTCTTTTCTGGGACTCCCACAATGCTGATTACTCACCCATGGTCTGTCCGCTAAATAGACTGTTCCCTGTAACATCACTTCATTATCACTGATAACCTTTCCACCTACACATTCAGTTTATAAAATAACCTGAGTTAAAACTAAGGCAATTCTCCTTTCTCCTTCCTTACGTACATGATGAGCCACTCCCTTTTGCAATCAGACCACAGAAACCAGGCTTGGAGTTACAAATTCTGGTGAAGAATGCAGTCATCACAGCAAGAATTTAAGTTCAGACCCAAATGTTTTCTTCTCTGAATCTTCACTTTCTAATGTAGATAACTCATAAAGGACTGCTTTAATGATGAGGTAAATTATGTCAAAGTGCCTTGTTAATAGATGTTATTATATATAGCTATCCAGAAACAGGTGGTGAGGACAGAAATTAGAATATAAAAGTAGTACTACAGGATTCAGGGCTTAAGGCACTGCATGTCAGGCCTCTTTGTACTATTTCATTGCCAAGAAGCAGAGGAAAGGAATGTTGAGCTATCTAGGGACATTGTTTTCATCTTTTATATTTGCTACTGCTCATCCCCTCTAATAGCTAATCAGAGATTAGAAAGGAGCTAAGGATCATGCTTGGGATAAGTCTTAAGCTGTAATTACTCTTACTTAATGTCTGTTAAACTTACTGTTCTGCCAAAGCAATATTTATTGGACCTGGAGAGAGACAGATTTTATTTGTTAACGCTCCTCTGACCTTTTATCTTTTGATGAGTCCCCAAAACATTCTTTCTTCCTAAGAGGAAACCAAAGTTCATTAAATAACAAAGCGCTAACAGCAATAAAACAACTTCATGAAGAACAGATTTGTCAAAATCAGGCATCTGTATGAATTGGTCGTTGAGCTTACTCTTCTTGTCATATACTCTCTGCCAATAAGTGTTTCCATAGATTAAAACTGGCTTTAAATTCCCCAAATTTAGGTAATACACATGAGAAAACATTTAGTTTGGGAGAATTTGTTATCTTCGCCATTATAACAGTCTCAGAGAGAAGTTCATATGATAGATATTGTACTTGATACTGAACATGTAGGATTTTGCTTAAAAAATCAAACACATGTATGCATTCACATCTAGAAATCTGTCATTACATAGATTTCTAGCCACATCCGAGTTTATAAAATCTCAACAAAAATCCTACTTATTAGACTTCCATATGTGTTGCTTCTTTTCCAGACAATGCTTTTTATATTGGCTTAACTTTAGAAATCTGATTATTTCAAAGTTAATTACAAAAATCCTAAAGAACCAAAATAATAATCTAGTATTTCTAAAAATACTCAACTGGCTCATGTGGAGCATTTTTATGGCATGAACAAATGCTGAGGAGACCTGGAACTCATCAATGAGGCTAGGGCGGCTGGTCAGTGAGCTCCAGGGTTCCATGCGTCTTTGCCTGCCATTTCTGGAGTTACAGACACATGCTGTCAGGCTCAGTTTTCCACATGGGTGCTGGATATATGAATTCAATGCCTGTGTGACAGGCATTTACCTAATGAGTCATCTATCCAGCCCATGTGTACTTTTAATATTAGTGTATCAATATTGGTTCATCAATTGTAACAAACAGATGAAATTAGTGTAAGATTTTAGCAATATGGAGTGCAAAGCATGGGGGTGTTTGGACATTCTGTACTCTACAGCTTTTCTTTAAGTCTAAAAACTTTTAAAATTTTTTTAAAGAATATTTGTAAAAGGTTTCTGGGAAGCTAATTCCACTGTATAAGCATGCCAAAGTTTGGTAAGGAATAATCATGCTGAGTATGTGTAATGATAGGCTTACAGAAAGTGTTTTCATGATACATTGGCCCAGCCTTCCACACTTGTTTCTTTCCTTTCCCTATTTCATAGATGAAAAGGCCTGAGAATAATTTTATTTAAGAAATTAATTTACAAATTAATTGTATTTAATCAAAGTAATTCTCAAGTAGAGTGATATAACCATTTTAGCTCCAAGTAATAGTTCACATTTGTACCTTTAAAAACAGGCTAGAGCTGGGCAAGTGGTGCACACCTTTAGTCCCAGCACTTGGGAGGCATAGGCAGGTGGATCTCTGTGAGGTCAAGGTCAGTCTGGTCTACAAAGTGAGTACCAGGCCAGCTGGGGTTACAGGGAAACCCTGACTCAAAAAGACCAAATAAATAAATAAGTAAATAAACATAGGGCTGGAAATAATACCTCCTGGATAGAGCTTTTGTGAAGATTAAATAAGACAATACGTGCACAACACTTGCTACTTTTGGTGAAAGTAAACTATTAGACCCTGTCTTTGTATTTTCAAAATGATAGTCTAATTCCATCTAATTGAGAAAAGTTGAGGTTAAAGCTGAATTAGTGTTTTTTAGACACATTTACAAAGAAGTACTTTGTGGGAGAAAAGTCTAGGCAGATGCAGGAAGTCATTTTTTAGCAATAAATATCTAGATTTCATCATTTCAGAACGCTTGGAAACTATTCACGAATTGAAATGCTGTCATCTGAGTGCAATTTTGTAAGTGTGCAATTCCAAGCAGGGTGATGGAATGAAAGGTGAATTATTTTTAAAAGATAAGCAATCAAAAACATATTTAAATATCTTTTAAAATATATTTTTATGCTTATTTGTGAGATTTAAAATTCTAAAATGTTACCACAGGTAGAGGGTTAATTTTATTTATTTGACAAACTAAGTTATCAATATAAAAACAAAATCTATGGGGTTAATGACTATGCAACAAACTGAGGCTAAACTGGCAAACTTGAGCACTGCCATGGGACACGGTGACAGTCATGCCACTCTCACTACCATTTCTTTTTAGAACTTCCCCATAACACAGCATGGACTCCTTTAGATGGCCCAATGATTTTAAGTACAAGCTTTATGTCACTTATTACAAAAACATACAATTGAACTTTCTATATGAAGGGTTTTCTCAGATAACCCAGGGACCTCCATAACTTTCTGCCTGGGAAATAGTGAGCCCTTTTAGCCGTGCCTGCATAAAAAAATTGCTGGGCATTGGCTACTTTCCCAGTACAAATTTCTATTGTTCCTTTCGAGTGTCTCCATCTCCTTTTGGTAACTGCTGTGGTTGTGGGAAAACTGACTTCCTTATTAGCTAATAAGGTAGACAATGCCACAAAGCATTAAGCCCATTTAATCCTTTAACCACAGTGGTAAAAGTCAGGGTTGCATAAGAGATCTACATCCTTCTAATCAGGGTAAATTTTGAGACTTGTTTGAAAATGTTGAAACAAAGAAGCTCAATCATTCCCCCCTTGCTGACAATGAGAAAATATGCAGCCAGCTGTGGGAGTGTTGGCAACCGTATTGGGTTCATGAGCTGGTCCAAGCTGAGATGAAGCTAATAATGGGCAAGTTGGATAAAGAAATAGAAGTATACTAGAGTCTTAGAACTTGATCAAACCACTGAGTTAACCTTGGGATTCCTAGTTGTTTGAACCAGTAAATTCTCCTTACACTGTAACTCAGTTTGAGTTGTATTTTGTTGTTGTTGTTATTTATAACCCAAACATCTCAATGATGAAATAGCTAACACTGATGGAATACAAAGAGTGTCTGATTCATTTTGCATGTAAGAGAGAGATGGCTCAGCAGGTAAGAGCACTTTGTGCATAAGCCCGAGAACCTGAGTTCAAATGCCCAGCATCCACAAAAGTAGCTCGGTGTGGTGAAGCATACACTTGTAACCCCAGTACTGTGAGGGGCAGAGACAGGAGGATCATGGGTGATTCCAGGTCCCAAACTTAGTCCCAGGTTTAGTGAGAGATCCTGTCTCAAGGAACTAAAATGGACAGTAATAGAACAGGACTCCTGGTGTCATCCTTTGGCATCCACGCACCCTCCACCCCCCTTCCAAACCCTAAGAAATGTTTACTCCTATCATTTTTAACCTGCAGATATTTGGACAGTAAATGTTGGCTAGGAAATAAAAATGGAATCAAACTTTTATAATGCCAAAATGCATGCTTTTAATCTATATGATCATACCCTTCTTACAGATTTAAAAGGAAATCACTAAGTGAATTATACATTTGAAACTACATTGCAATTTCAACTTCTCAGACATTAATTATATAATTTTACTTATCTAATAGTTCACCTCAAAATGGAAGAGGTGGGTGTAGATCAGGAAGAAGTACTTTAAAATTCTAATATCAAGGGTTTTAAAACAGATTCAGAATCTATCTCTCTCTTTGTCTTTTATTACTTTTAATAATTTGGAGATCATATTTTGCTTCTAATCAAATCTTTATGTAGCATTAAGTAAATTAATTAGTTAGATGCTATTTTAAATAAAAAGCTTTGTGGGGCTGGAGAGATGGTTCAGAGGTTAAGAATACTGAGTGCTCTTGCAGCGGACCCAGATTCAATTCCCAGCACCCACATGGCAACTAACAACTGTCTGTAACTCCAGTTCCAGAGGATCCAACACCTTCTTCTCACCTCTGTGGACATTACACGACACAGGTGCACTTACACATATGCAATAGACTCATACACATAAAAAATAAAAATAAGTAAAATATTTTTTAATATTAAAAACTTTAACATGTATAAATATCAGGAATTTAAAATTAATAAATAGAATCTAATGCTATATACTGCCTTTATTTCAATGTATGTAATATATTGTAGAACTTGTCCATACCAGAATTTGCAAGTAAAAAATTCCCTAAGTAAATAAAATATATAATTAGATTATGAAATTTTTTTATTCCAGTGTTAATATGCAATCCTTCATTTTGCAGCACAACTGCCTTCATCTTAGAGTGGAATTTGGCTTCTTTTACTGTGAGTTGAGGAAACAGAATGCTGCCTGTGAGATTGGTACCTCACTTTCTACAGAAATTCCAGTTCAAACTATGAAGGTCTAAAGGCCTGGGATCTCATCATGTTCTCTGAATCTCACTGCTTTACACTAGGCAGGTGTTCCTGCTTCATCTGCTGAGATGTCAGGCCTGCTGCAAGTGTTGGTTCAGTTCATCAGAAGTTCCCAGTTGTGTGAGACGAGAACATCCCACACATTCTTACAGCCAAGGCCTGCTTATTCCATGTCAGTTTGCCTAGACAACCAAATAAAATGGAACCATTAATGCATCAACTGAGAGGGAACCAGGTATGTGGTGTAAAAAAGTGTAAAAATTTGGCAGTCAACTTGTTTTATACGAAACTACCAGTACAAAGAAACAAATATGACATCATATTTCTAGAAATTGTAGAAGATATAGAAATTTACTGTTCTTCATGTTATGGTTTAGGGACAGTGAGACAAAAAAAATAGCATAATATACTATCCTTTTATTAAAGACAACCAGTGCTTTTACATGTAGTTGGAAAAAAATTTTAAAAGACAAAGAAAAAATTAAAATAGCATCATATACCATCCTCTTATTAAAGACAACCAGTGCCTTTACCTGTAGATTTATCAATCACTATTTCAGGGCATCATTTCTTTCAGATATATGCAGTAGCTAATACTCCAAAGAGTACAGAAAATGAAAAGTAAAAATTTCCATCTTCCATCCAAACTCCAATGTTTCTTCCCAAAGGTAATCACCATTAGCACTGTCTTGAATATACTCCAGAATGAAAATGGGCACATATTCTTTTCAGAAGAATATCTGCCAAATATAAGTGAACGCACTGTAAATGTAACAAAGCACTTTACTTTTTAATCTAGTAATAATGTCTTGGGACTCTTTCGCTGTTGGCATAAGCAGCCCTCCTTCATCCTTTCTCACAGACTTCCAACAGCCATCTGTTAATGTGTATGTGGTGTGTTTTTATTGTTGTTGATGAATGCTTACATTTCTATACCATTACAAAAATACTGCAGATATTCCTTTCACTCCGATCTTCATTTGTACTTTTCTGAGTATCTAATGAATGAATTCTAACCAAGAGAATTACTAGATCAAAAGACTATATGCATTTAATGTTTTGAGCTCTTGTCAAATCAACAACTCTTTAAAAGTTTTCCACCAATTTAAATTTTCACTGTGATTGAATTTCTCATATGACTCCCCAGAACAGATATTATCAGGTATTGTAATCAGTCTTCTGTGGAGGGTCACATGTAAGGATGCACACAGTTCAAAGGCTCCAAAGTTTCATGATTTATTTCACTTCTCAAAAATTCTAAAACTTAATCACATGTTTAACCCATTTTAGCATTTATTGAAATTGCTTTCCTCCCCTCCAAATCTTCTTTGTATTGACCATCCCAGACTCTCTCACAGGTTACCAGTATTCTTCTCAAGCCCAGCAGACGACGTTTCCTTGTTCTTGAAAGCAATGTGCCTCCTTCCCCTGCCACGATCAAATTTTGAAACCCGGCTGTATCATCCCATTTAGCTTTTTCTCTCCTTCTCTCTAGTCATGGAGAAGAAGGAGAAAGTAAGCATGGGAATGTTAGAAATATTGGGCAAAGTTTTCCCTTTTCCTTACTACAGGCAACTCCTTATTTTTGCATGTTTTCAATTAGCATTGAGATCATTAGCCACTAACATTTCTTATGAGTTGCTTATGCATACCCTTGCCTGTTTTTTAATTGGTTAGCGTGTACTGTTTGCAGATTAAGTGAATTAAGGATTAAGATTAAGAATTAAGATAACAGACTATTCTAAAGGATGTGGTTTATGTTGCTAGAGCCAGACATCAGCAAGTCTATCATTACAGAGACCCTGACTTTTTTCACTGCTAAAGATGGGATGCTCACACACAGATTGCCTCTGCTGCACCAGTTGCTAGAGTTCTCTAGTAAGCACAACAGAGTTTAGTGTTCTCATGTAGAATGTGATGTATCATATTTTTAAACCAACTTGACATGCCTAGGAAGAGGGAGAGAGCCTCAACTGAGGAATTACCACCATCAGATTGGCCCATGGTATGACTGTGGGGAATTTTGATTGCTACTTGAAGAGGGCTGGTGGAGCCCACTGTGAGTGGTACCATCCCTAGGCAGATGGGCCTGGGCTGTATGAGAAAGGCAGCTGAATGGAGAGCAGGAATGGAAAGCAAGGGAAACGCCAGTAAGCTGTGCTATTCCAAGGTGTCTGCTTCAGTTCCTACCTTCACGTTCTTTCCTTGGCTTTCCTTGATGATGGGCTATAAGCTTATAAGCTATAAACTGAAATAAACCCTTTCCTCCCCAAAGTTGCTTTTGATCATGGTGTTTATTACAACAACAGAAAAGCAAACTAGAACGTGGTAGAATATAGATTTTCTCTTTTTCTTTGCACATGTGTGAGAGATGTGTCCTACAAGGAAGGCAGCACATATGTAGATATTTTATTCTTATTAGTGAGGGGTCATACCATGGGATGAGTTTCAGGGATGACTTACTCAAAGTAAAGTCATGGTAAGGGAATGATACTCTAGGGAGAGAAGGGTAGACAAAAACCCAGAGGAACGAATTTCCTTCTACCTATAGAATCCAATTGACATTCTGCTATGTGTGGCCACAGGAAGAAGGCAAAGCTATTTTCACCCTTGCAGCAGGTAGTACAGAAAGAGCAGGTCTGCTCAAGACAAAGAGCATTTTCCTAAGTGTTGGCCTTGTAACAGTGTGAAGGGTGTGGTCTTTAGCCTCTCTTTCATTGATCTTCACCCTTTGCCACTGTGTCAGCGTATTAATTCCCACTGCTTTAGGTGACAGCCATTCTTGTGGCTGGGGCTCACCTGAATTCCATGCCAGCACAACCAGCTTCTTCTTCTTTTTTTTTCTTCACAACCAGCTTCTTACTTGACCTTTTTACTTGCCTGTCTCATGGGCAACTCAAACTTCACATGCCTCAGTTTTGCTCCTCAAACCATTTTCTATTTTGACCTTTCTCTTTCAACTTAAGCAGAGCATACACCACCCAGGGTTCCACAGCATCATGTATTTTTCTTACTTTATTCCAAACTTCTCATGAAACCCATCAACAAATCGATTAAGTATACTTCCAAGGCATGCCTCAACTTTATCCCTTCTCTCATGCATTTCACCACTCCCTGAGTCCAAGCCCCATCATCTCAACCCTACATTATGGTAGTGGCCATTTGACTAATATTCCTCCTTTCACTCTGGCTGCTCTACAATTCTTCCTCCCAGAAGCAATCAAAGTGCTTATCAAACATAGAAATGGCAATGTAACTAGAATCCTTCAGTGGACTTTTTAAGCACTGAAATTCCTTTTCACAATTTTCAAAGCCCTGTACAATCGGAATCAACAATTTCTTCCTTTTTACCTCCAACTACCCGACCTCATCTCAGTGCACATTAGCCTTACTGGCCTTGCGTGAGTTTCTTGAGTCCCACCAGAACTCTGCACATTTGATACTTGATTTGGTTCCCCCTTTCCCAGGCCATTTGGATGACGAGGTCCTCATTCCTTAAGTATTCATCTTTTGCTGCTTCTCAGAGAAAATTTCCCTAATAACTCATCAAAAAAAAAAAAAAAAACTTTCTATCTGCTAGTATTTGACATGGAAATCTGCTATTTCTTTTAAGCAACTCACCACAATTTGGAAATAATATATCTAGGAGTTGACCTTATTTTTATTTAGACTTCGTGTCTTGTGGTATACCCTTGTAACTCCAGCTTTCAGTGAAGTGCCTTGTAATTAATAATCATTTGATAATTGGCTGAATGAATAAAGACTAGGCTCTGGATTCCATTAAAATTATAAGGCTAGCTCTTAAGAAGTGGTGAATATTTTAAGAAGAGAACAAAATCCTCAGAAATGATTTAGGATTTCATGAAGTGAGGTTTGAGTCAGGTGTCTGCAGCATCGTCAATGAAAGGGCCTAAGGGCAATGGCTATACATGAGCCAAATAGGATTCAAAGGCTAGGAAGGCCTTACCATCAGATACGGGATTTATGCTTAATATTTACATATGTACTTGATTCCTGAAAAATGACTACATGGGACATTTTTATATTTAAAGTTCTCAAAATACCCTGATATTTCAACTGCCCACTGTATATTTCAGAAATTGTACTATTGTGATTAAGATTGACTATGTAGCCATATTTCTTGAGTTTGAATCCTGTCTCTGACATCTTCTAACTGAGGGACCCTGAGCAAGTAATTTAATCTCTTTATACTGTAGCTTCCCCCTCTGTGAAATGGGGTGAGAACAGGTCACACTTCATTTGGAAATGACAGTTTAGTGACTCAGTCATCATAAAGTAAATATCATAAAGTTAATAATCATAAAATAGATCATAAAATCAATAATCATTACTATGTAAAAACTTCTTAGGCCCTGTAAAGCATTAGTTACTAGTGTTTTATTTCCAGAAATATTCAAGAACTTTGCATTGGGAAAGGATAAACTGAAAGCAATGCAGTGTTCCATGAACCAACTCCATGAGGGAATTCATGAAAATCTACACTTATAGAGGTGCCATAGTTTCATTACTATTATTATCTTGAAAAAGATTCATTTGAAAGGCTAATTAGCCACACATACAATGCCTTAGAAAATGCACAGAAACCTTGAACAAAGGTTTGGTCAATTACATGAAGGTGAAATCTTTATCAGTTCTAACAGCTAATTCCACAGTTTGGCTCTCTATACCTGCAGAGACACAGTTCTTAGAAATAAGTGTCTCTATTATATTAACTCTTATCTTGGATGTTTCTTCATTATCTTAATAGTCTCCCTATTGATTAACACCATTCTTCATTCTTTATCAAGCCTCTGGAAGAAATGGTGAAATATTCAAGAACTGAAGAATAAATGATGAGACTAATATAAATACTAGCACTACCCCATGTCTTTCAACTTGGGATAACATGTTATGGGAGTTCTAAAGGATAACTCATCCACAGAGCTGGGCCATTTCTGGAGATGGCGGAGCTCTCCTGATCCTTTCTACTCTGACAATCAATCCATCATTGTTCCTCTGATCCTTCAGTTAGTTAGACTCGAGTCTGTGCCATGTCAACACCCACTACTAATATTGTCTCACTGCATTTGAATACACAGCCATTTAGTTTATTAACTGTGAATTCCATGAGACAAGAGCTATGACTGATTTATCTTTTCTCTTACCCTGATGAGGGTTATCAAATCAATCTGAAGTTTATAGAAGTCTAGACTCTTATTAAAAACTTGGCATTGAGGGGCTGGAGAGATGGTTCAGCAGTTAAGAACACTGATTGTTCTTGCAGAAGACGTGGGTTCAAATCCCAGCACCCACATGGCAGCTAACAACTGTCCATAATTCCAGTCCTAGGGAATCTGACAGCATCTCCTGACCTTTGTGGGCCTCACACAACACAGGTGCACTTATTTACATGCAGGCAATACATGCATACACATAAAAAAATAAATAAAATTAAAAAATAAAAACTTGGCATTGAAAGCAGTATTTCAAATAATGTTCCTACTGGAAGATAACATCTTTGGCAGCAGTTATTTGGTCCACTTCAATATGTATCTAGAAATATGCATTCTGGGTGTTCTAGAATTATTAAATGAGCGAATAGAAAAGATTTCCATAGTCGAGGCTATTTATGGTCCCTGGATCCTAACAGCCAAGGCATGGGTAGAGGAGCAGTTCTTATAAGAAGCACAAATACTTTTGAGGACCACTTGCTTTTCCCATGTAGAATTAGTTTCTGTTTCTTCAAACATGAGTACTCTCTGAAATGTACCTACACAGTTTATAACAATTCGGAAGCACAAAGCATTTTGATTTTGCTATAGTTGAACTTCTGCAGTAGGCGGCTTAGTTTTAGATCTGAAGTCTGGACTGGATTTTCAAGACCTCAAGGACAGATAAACATCAGCCTGCAGCCAACTCCCCGGGATGATGCCTTGCAGTTGTAGAGGAAGCACAGATGGCATCACCTACTTCTCACCTGAGTACTTGAGAGTCACTTATTGAGAGCAGAGATTCACTCACGCATCATAGTACTTTTGTACTCTAGTACTTCTTCAACATTGTCGTGTTCAAATGAATCATGTGAAGTGAATACAACATAAAATAGCACAAGCGACAGAATTTTTTGCCTTCTGCAGAAAAGATGTCTAATATGGCTACAAAATGACTCCTGATCTTGCTTCACTGTGGCCTCTGTTGCAGTTGTTCTTCACATGGCCTCCCTTACCCTGGTGAAATGCTCCACAGGGCACTAGACAGGCATATGGCACAGATTCCCACTGTCCTCTAGCTGAATATTTTTCCTTGGCATGATCAATTCATCCTACGAGAGGTAAGCCAGTTTCCTAAGCTCGTGACTGGTGGCCTACGGTGTGACAAGGCTACCTGACCCCTAATGAAAGGCTCTATAAGTACCAGTTTGTGTAGCAGCCCATATTTTAGGAACAAGATTGCTTATCCTGTCTTCCATGTTAATTTCTGCTTTCTAATACTCTGTTGTGCATATTTGTTTCCGCTCCAAGTTAGGAAGCCCTTTCTTGTTTATCTGTATGAATCCAGCAGGGACCTGCCACTGTGTATGGAATACAATGATTAGTCAACACATGTTTGCTGAATAAAAAAAAAATGAAAATAAAAAATAAGAAGAGGAACTTTAGTAATACCTACCTTTGAATAAAATGTAAAATTTTTTATATTTTATTTATTATTTTTATTTTATGTGTGTGAGTGTATTGCCTGCATGTAGATAAATGCACCCGTGTCGTGCAATGCCTGCTGAGGACAGAAGGGGCCATAAGATCCCTTGGAACTGGAGTTACTGACAGTTGTTAGCTGCCATATGGATGCTGGGATTTGAACCAGGTCTTCTGCAAGAACCACCAGTGTTCTTAACTGCTGAGTCATCTCTCCAGCCCTAAATGTAGAAATTTTTTAAACAGAATAATTAAATATAAGTTTTAAACAATAAAGGAACTAAAAGGGCCCCCACCATTGTGTCCTACTGTCCTTCCATGAACAACATTTATAGTTTAGTTCTATGAAGTTAAAATGGTAGCTTTTTAATTGTCTGATATGTACTCAAGTATTTGTGATGTTATTTATCAGGAAAATAAATTCTATGCTCCAGCCTGCCCAAAGGATTCCTTTTGTCTTTTTCCTAACTGCCATTTCTCTTTTCCAGTCATCAATCAATTCATCCTTTTACTTAGTCACACATTTATTGACCACTAGGATATTATATCAGTCCTTATAATGGGCTAGGGGATGGATACATAAACATGGATTAAGATGTGGCCCCTGTCCACTTTGGAACTCATAAATTTGGAGTTGGATCTAATAAGATATGAAACAAAGAAGTTATTAAAGCAGACAGTACATTCAAAGGAAGCATTCTTACAATGATTGCATTTGCAGTACAGACAGCTTATCTACTTTTGCTTGAATAGTGCAAACTGACTAACAGAACTGCAGCATAACTGCCTCTTCTTTTTCTAAAACAACAGACAAAGGAAGGGAATTGTTGCTTTCCTAAAAATAGATTATTTAAGAGTTAGAATGTGAATGATTTATTGATATGCTTTTAATCTTCATCTGCTGTTAAATATAATTGTTGCCATAAAATACGATGACAAAGAAAAAACATAAAATGTAGTATATATAAAATCTTTACAAGAAAAATATTATTTTGACTGACAATATTTGCACTCCAAGGGAGGAATGATCAGAGTATTATAATAAAAATTTCATTTTCATTGAGATTAATTTCACAAAGAACTTATGCCCACTACTGTGCTCAGAATACCAAATAATTGTGAGGAATGTTAGACAGACTCTAGCATAAATGCCACTTATCTCCTTTGAGGATTAAAAAAAAAAACTACAAATGGATAAATCATTGTCAGAACTGTTTGCCACTGCACAAAATACACACTAATTTCCCACTTACTAAGAAACTAAGGTAAAACTAAAGAAATATTTGGTAATACCAAGTTCAAGTTCCAGACTAGCTAGATTGGAGACTTGAAGCCTGTGTCTGCTCAGTGAATGACTGGTGAGCCACATCTTAAGTTTTTTTTTTTTTAATTAAGAAGACGATTATAAGAAGGTACAATAACACTAAGCAATAGGCTTCCAAGGGGGTTTGTTTTTTTCTGAAGTCTTGCTCTGTGAGGAAGAGAATGACAAAAGATCAATGTTACCATCTTCCTCCTTACAAGTAAAAAAGAGGGCTGGGGGAAGCCAAGCATCATGCATTATAGCAAAGAATTGTTGAGACTGAAGACTCGAATTTATTTCCAAAAAACTCCACTGCAGTCATCAGAGAAGAGAAGGGAGTAGCCAAGACTGCATCAATGGAAAATCCTTTTGTGTATTCATATAGATTGAGTTCTATAAAGCACTGATGGCAAAGCCTCTTAAGCTTGGCATTAGCTATTTTGCTCTGATGTGTCTTATTTACTTAATGGCTTCTTCTTTAATTAAAGAATGATAAATTTGAATCCCCAGTTTTACTTTCTCATCAAACTCAAGTGTGAGGAGCATACAATGCTGATTCTAAACATTAGCTCATCTCTCTGCAAAACAACAAAAAATGCCAGCAAGGCAGTTCTGGGTTCGGCATTTTCCATTAAGTCTCACATTTGCTTCTTAAGGAGCAGTGCTCTCATTCAAGGAAAATATCTCAGTGCCAAAACTCTTTTGAGGAGCTTCGAATTATTGCCCATTAATAAGGGCAATGTTAGTTGAAACAGAAACCCCAGTAAAACAAGTAAAAATTTGGAATATCATGCAGGCTAAAAATTTATTCTAAGATTAAAATAAGTGAAGTAATACCACATGGGAAAATTAAAAACTGACAAAATTGCCTTCAAAGGCACAAAAGCTAAAAAGTTGAAATGCAAAGTAGTACTGATGAAGGAACTTTATTCCAAAGAAAATAGTAATCTATTCCCTATTTAAACATTTCTACTTGGTAAAGAAATTAGTACCTCACGTATAAATCTGGTTTTCAATAATTACCTAATGATGATGTTCTTTATCATAATGCATGGAGGTGCTATCTTTAACTCTTGTGAAACCAACACTGTCATGCAAAGCCCAGGCAAAAAAGGAATCCAAGACAATAAACCGTACTTTTCCTTTTTCAGCTGAAGATGGCAAAGTAGTTTGGTCATGGCTGCCAGGTTGCCACTCTTTCCTCTCAGGTGAAATGAATCAAGTCCAATGAAATACTGTGTTAAAAAGATCTATACCCAAGTCTGAAATAAACATTTGATCAACACTTTTAGTCCTCAGGGAGCTGGACAGCACCCCAGGGGCAGCCCCTTAAGGCTCATTAGGTACCATTTAGATGATGGGGTAGTCCTCATACCACCAAGGACCATGTAGAACTCCTGACCCAGAGAACTAGGCTCATATTCTTCTTTACAACTGAAGAAGACACAGCAACATGATGTCAAAAGGGAAAAAATTACAGCAGCAAGAATTGGGGAACAGGATTGTGTGCATTTCAAAAGCCTCTGTACAGCAAAAGAAATAACTAAGAGAAAAGAGAAGATAGCCACAGAATGAGGGAAAATATTTGCCAGCTGTACATCTGATAGAATAGTAATATAAAACTCTCAAAGCTCTAAAATCCAAAATAACAAATCAAGCAATAAAGAAGCAAATGAATTATACAAATGCTTCTCAAAAAAAAAATGAAGTAAAAGTGGCAATAAATGTACAGGAAAAATTTCAATATCCTTAGCCAGCAGGGAAATGCAAATAGAAACTACTAACTAGAGAATCCATTCCACCCTGGTCAGATTTCTACCATCAAGAAAACAAATGTAACTTGGGAGATGGCTCAGTGGTTAAGAGCACTGACTGCTCTTGAAGGAGATCTGCTCCCAGCACTCACAACGGGTACTAGTAACCACCTGTAACTACAGTTTCAGGGGGATGTGATGCCCTCTTCTGACCTCAGCAGGTACTGCGCACATGTGGTGCACTTACATACATGTAGGTAAATCATTCATACACATAAAAATATTTTAAAATATTTTTTATTGATTCCAGAATTTCACATAATGTATTTTTATCACATTCAGACCTCTCCTACTTCTCCAGCCCCTTCCCACTACCTCCCATATTATGTCATCCATTATTGTGTCTGTTTTTTGTTTTTATAATTCTAATTAGTTGGCATATTTTCTTATAGCTCAGCTGAATTTAGAGAAGCATCAAATATTTTCTTTTTATGAACTGCTAAAGTCAGTTTTGTCTCCAGTCAGCAAAATACATTTAGGTAAGCTGATCAGTCTTTTGCCAACCTAAACTGAACCTTACTAATTCCTGGACCCCTTTGAAATGTATGAGTTGTCAACATTCTGAGAAAGACACAAAAGCTCTTTTTCAAAGCAGTGCTAAGAAACTGGAAAACAAGAATAAAACCTGCCCATATGAAACACATGACTTCAAGTTAGAAATGAATTACAGAGTTTGTCAGTGTCATATTTACAATGATGTCTTTTATTTTAAGTATGTGGATTATGAAAGCAAGCGCCTTTTTATTTGCAATAATTATGTTCTAGTAAAAGTTGCATAATAGTATTAACATGAAAAGTTTTGAGACTTCAGGGATAAATTAATGCCTATGGTCTGTCTTCAGCATTCCAAGCAGCAGCCCATTTGTGTTATTTCTGGCTAACGTCAGTTTTGTTCCCTGATACAGATGAAGTTAGTCCATGCTGCTTTAGTTTTCTACCTCTAGGAGGCCTGTTTTAGAGGGAGTTTTCCTTTGCTGTTAATTTCAGTGTTTGTTATTCTGTTTTGGCTAGCTAGGAAAGGAGAGATGACGAATGTTTTAACTTTTTCTTCAAGAAAAGAAAGCTCTTGAAGGCAGATCTCTGAGTTTAAGTCCAGCCTGGTCTACATAGCAAATTCTGGACCAGCTGGGGCTACAAGGAGACCATGTCTCAAAAAAAAAAAAAAAAAAAAAAAAAAAAAAAAAAAAAAGCAGACTGTGTTGCTGAATCTTTTCACTGCTGGATGATTTGACAGTGAGGTGGATTTCATATGTGCTGGTAGCATGAGTGTGTGTGGCTGTGCCATACTCAGAAAACTTCTATTTAGATCTTTGCTGTCACTTGGACTATGGGAGTCATTCCAGGACCTGCCATCTTTCTGCTTGGGAGGGGGAAACTCAGTACATTTTACTCCCATGATGCAGTATACAGTTCCATGGAGTGAGTTTGACTTCTCAGGCTAGGGAAGTCTGTAATCTGCTTTCCTTTTTAAAGTTTTCTTATTCTTGTGTTGCTTGGTACTTCATAAATATTCATTTGGTGGAAATTCTCATTACTTAGTAATTGCAGGAGGGAAAAATCTCCCCAGATTATTTATTTTTTAAGCAACCCCCTCAAAGAAACTTAAAAGAAGAATATCTCAAAAGACATCCATTAAATGCCAAGGAATGCATACTGTTGTTTTGAGTTATTTAGGAATGCTTTTTATTCATTGAGTCATATTTATTTTTTAACACCCTGATTTTTGTTTCGTTCACCTAGGCAAAAACAAATTGACACTAGTGGGTTTGTTTTGCTGCCTAAACTTTATTGGTTCAATTTTTTTCTTCTTTGTGCCATTAGGCTTTATTTTTTAATAATGCTACTTACATTTCTAAAGTACATATTTTGCTTCACTCTTAAATCAGTTATTTCATTTATTTCTAATTTCTCTTGTCTCATGCATATTTTTAAAATATTCTATACAAATTTATATCTTTTTTCCTCTAATGTCTTTTGCTCTTGCTATATCATAAACTTGAAAATATGGTTTAAATCAACAACAGAAGTGTCACTGGAGGATCTATTTAATTTTATATTTCTTATATTTGGATCTAGCTACTAAAGTGTGTAAGGCTTGAAGTTTTGTCTCAAGTTAGCACTATACACAGATGTTCTCATTTCATAAGGTGATGTGCTTGCATGTTTTAATTTTCATATTCTGAGGTGGTGGGTGTGGATTTAGATCTGTTGATCAACAAGCAAGGTGGGACATAAAAATACACAGGAAGCTCAGAAATCACAGTATAAAACGATCAAGTCTGGGAACTGTAAAGCGTACTGTATTTATATTTAATTCTTATTCTAAAAGTTGCTGGAAAGGCTGAATTGGAAGCTTCATGTCTGCATGAAATTTCCTATATTTTTAACGTATACGATGGACTTAATTTTTCTTAAATATTAAAGTCTGCCAATTGCTATGAAAAAATATTTTTTAAGTTGTGTTTTAAAAGCCTATCAATTCCAATCTGTGAGCCCTAAGTGTCCATGCCCTGGATTCTGGTAAATCTAACAGGTGTCACACCAGTAAGGAAAACTGATTCTCCCTCTCCCGGCATCCATCAGTTGCCAACAGATCCTCATCTAGGGCTGGTTGGGACTTCCTGCCCACCTCCCCCATCCCTGATGGGCCCTTGTCTGGCTTGGGTTTGTATGTCTTGCACATGCTGTTATAAGCACTGGGGGTGAATATGTACAATTATCTTGTGGTGTCCAGACAACACAGTTTCCTTATATTCATCTCCCCACTTCTGGCTCTTAACAATGTTTCTCAGTGATTCCTTGAGCTGAGGGAAGGGAAGGTGCAATATAGGCATCCCATTTAGGGCTGAGTACTCCGCAGTCTCTTATTTTCTGCATGTTGAACATTTGTGGGTCTCTGTACTAACCGCCATTTGCTGCAAGAAGAATCTATCTGGTGAAAGTTGAGAGATTTATTATAGAGATGTACTATGTATAGAACACATACATGTTCTATGTGTATAACAAGAAGTCATTGTGAGTCAGTTTAATACTAAGTCTATTTAGCAGAATGATAGTAGTAGGTTTTTCCTTATGACCCATGGTTTGTTTAGACAGAGGCTCTTGCCCCGATGACAGTGTCTAGTATGGATGCCCTGTTGTGAAGTGGGCCTTAAATCCAAGGTGGTTGGTTACACCAATGATATTCCCACCATGATTGTACCAATGGGCATATTTTATTTTATCAAGCCAGTAGTTATTGTAGCTCGAAGGTTCACAGCTAGATAAGGTTGATGATTACCTTTCTCTGTCAGTAACATGCCTGATACTTTATAATACTGTGAAAGGTAACCAGCAGAGATGTTTTCAAAGACTAGTCCTAGGGAAGCCTCTATCATTCTGGGCTACAGTGTAACTCATAAATCCAAGGTAGATCATCTGTTGCCAAACCTCTGACAGTGATTCTGCCAACCTGCTAAAATGACTATCTTGGGACATCCTTGTTAGTATTGCTTCAAGAATATCTTGCCCAGGAGACAGGGAATATGACAGCTCCAACTATGTCTATGAAAGGTTGTCTCATATGCCTATATATTATATATAATTATTATATATACATTTTACTGATTTTTTGCATATTTAATACAGAACATCTCAAACAATCTTAATTGTCTTTATACCCCTGTCCCCACTGGCACTCTCCAATACCCCCCCCCACTGGAACCCATATACTCTGACATTCTTATTAAGGCCCACTGGGTTGTCAGTGTCCCCAGTTGTTCCCCAGTGCACATCCATCCACTGAGTCTAGTCAGCCTATCTAGAGTCCCTGGTTTTAGGAAGATCAGTTCTTCTTCATCTAGCAGCAATCAGTTGCCAACATTCCTTCAGATAAAATTGAGGTCTGCTGTTCGTTTTCCCAGTTCTATGCTGGGTTACTGTCTGCCTGAGTTTACATGGGACTTGCGTATGCTGACACCATTGCCATAGAATCATCTGAGCAGGTTCCCAGGAGCTTGTAGGACTCTGTTTCCATATGGTCATGCACCTCCTCCCTGGCTTTTTCAATCTTTCCACACCCTATTCCAAGATGGTCCCTGAGCCTTGGGTGGGTGAAGTTTAATAAGGGGTCTTGTTAAAGGACCATCATTCAGCAGACTCTTGATCTCTATACTTTGGCTTTTGTGACCTTTTGTGTCCCTGGCCCTCCACTGCATGAAGTAGCTTCATTTTTGAGAACTGAGAGATTCTTTAGTGTCCTCTTCCTTATCCCTGTTCTATGTTCCATGAGCCTTAGGTGTGGAGGTTGCATTGTAGATGTGTCCCTTAGGCCTGGGAAATTCATAGACAATGTCCATGTGTGACCAGTTGTGGTACTTCGTAATAGTCTCTGAATGGTACAAAATGAGCTTCTTTGATGAGTGGTGACTGGGATTTTTGTCTGTAAATATAAGGATACATATTTTGCATACAGTAAGAAATTACATTAGTCTAGCAAAGTGAGAATCTTGGGGTTTTCTCTAAGATCTATGGCCACTCCAGCCATGTGTATTAGGTTATGTTTGTTGAGTTTCCTCCTTTTGAGTAGGGGTTTAGTCAAATTAGGTAGCTGTTGATTGCCCCCAAGAAAAAAGTTC
This sequence comes from Nannospalax galili, assembly GCF_000622305.1. Taxonomy (NCBI): domain Eukaryota; kingdom Metazoa; phylum Chordata; class Mammalia; order Rodentia; family Spalacidae; genus Nannospalax; species Nannospalax galili. The sequence continues at coordinate 139,390 of NW_008334442.1, read as the reverse complement.
CACTATTGCACTAATGGCATATGCTGGGCTGGCCATTGATATGGTTATTTGGTCTTGAAGCTGATGTTGGATCATCCATTGCTGTTTTCCCTTGACACCTTCACAGTGCTCTCCAAAGCTATGAGAGCTAGCCCTTAAGGGAAGTGGTTGCAGGTCAGCGGCAACTCTATTGCTCCAAGTCCTGTGTCCAAAGTATGTTCTGTCTTTGGCAGCAGGGTCTTACCTTTAAGTTCTGGGAGTCCATCAAGTGCTGTGGCAATAGCCTGAGTGATTTTGGGAGTCTCTTGGACCACCCTGGCCAATGACTCAAAGGAAGGTATCTCCTGTCTGGCACTGTTTCTTGTTATGTAGCCTTTAGCTATACACACAGACTCATGTAGAGATAATGTATGTATAATTTGTCAGTAGGTTGTTGGACTAATAATGGTTCCCTCTGGCTTTTTAAAATTAGCTAAGCATTATTTATCTCTCCTCTCTCTCTCTCTCTCTCTCTCTCTCTCTGTCTAACCCTTAACTGCCATGGTTTCCCCACTTAAAGTGTCCCCAATTTCCCCATTTCTCCCTTGATAATGCCAGGCTCCTATGGTCCCACCTCTCTTAAGTGGCTCCTTTTCCTTTATCCCCAAGTTTCCTTGTATACACCTTCCCCACTTCCCATTTAAATAACCCCACTTTTATCCATTTCTCCCTTAGTAACATCTATTTCCTACTGTTCTTCTCTCTCAGGTTCTTTCATTTCCTTTACCTCCCTGGTACCTTTTCATTGTCCTGGTTCCTATAGTTATGTCTGGATACATACTCACTTATAAGGATTTGGTGCTAGGATCCACATACGAGGGAGAACATATATTGTTTTTTTTTCCTGAGTCTGTGTTACTTCACTTAGTACAAAAGTTTCTAGTTCCATCCATTTACTTGAAAATTTCATGATTTCATCTTTTTTTTTTAACCACTGAGTAGAACTCCATTGTGTAAAAGTCCCACATTTTCATTGTACACTCAGTTGAGAGACACTTAGGTTGCTCCCATCACTTAGCTATTTGTGAAAAGAGCAGCAGCAAACATGGATGTACAAGTGTCTCTGCAATAGGATGAGTTCTTTGGGTATATGTCAAGGAGTGGTATAACAGGGTCAAATGGTAGGTTCATTTGTAGGTTTTTAAGAGTTCTCCACACTGCTTTCCATAGGGGTTAAACAAGTTTGCAATTCCACCAGCAGTAGATGAGGGTTTCTCTTTCCACACATCCCCTCCAACATTTGGTACTATTTGTTCTCTTGATCTTAGCCAGTCTGACTGGGGTAAGATGAAATCTTAAAGTAGTTTTAATTTGTATTTCCCTAATTACTAATAATGTTGAGCACCTTTAAGATGCTTCTTAGTCATCTTTATTTCTTCTTTTGAGAACTCTCACTTCAAATCCTTAGCCCATCTTTTAATGGGGTTATTTGCTTTCTTGATTCTCTGTTTTTTTTTTTAGGTCTTTAGCTCTGGTTTATGAAGGATGGTGTGATGGTTAATCCTGGGTGCCAAATTGACTGGATCTGGGATTAACTGAAATGAGAGAGATCTTCTTGATTGGATCATCTGAAGCTAGAAGACACAGCCTAAATGTGGGTGTTACTTTCTGATGGCAGCCCATATAAAAGGCCATGCTAAGGGAGAACGCTTGGCTTCTTGCTGCTTGCCTTCTCTCTCACGGGTGAGTTCATCTTGCTGCTGTAGACTGAAGACTAGCTGATCTTTTGGAATTTGTCAGACCTTCAGCACCAGATTAGGACTACGGAGACATCCAGCCTCATGGACTGAGCGACTACAGATTCTCAGCCTCTCCAGTGTGGTGCAGCCACTGTTGGACTACTCAGATGCTATCCTGTGAGCTAAGCTGATAAATCTCTATACATATATATTCCTTCTACCAGTTCTGTTTCTTTGGAGAACTCTGACTAATGCAGACTGTGGTACCAGGAGAGGTTCTAGAGAAACAGAATTGAACGGATGAATTTCTTTAATGGTCTTCTTGGGTTTTGGAGCAGGCTCTCCAACTCAGAATCTTCAGATAGCATGGATAGCATTGAAAATCCGTGGTGTAGACTATTTGAAACAATTATGGAGATAGACTCCTAACGCACCTCTTGTGAGGAGCAAGAAATTTAGTGACTCTATACATAAAAAACTTGACAATTTGTGGAAAAATAAGAAAAATAATGATGCTGGCTGGTTACTTCTAGCATCTCTGGATAAAGTGATGAAGAAAAACAATGAGCTTAGTGATAAAATTGACAAACTCCAGATTCGAATCAACAGTTTAAATGTTTCCAAGTGTGCCCTGGAAGAGAATCTTCTCTCCAGCAGCCAGAGAGCTAAAGCTGCAGAAAATCAAGCTGGAGCCTTTACTATACGTTTGGCTGACCTACAACGCAAATTTAATTTCCAGCCTCGAAAGGTGTCAGCAGTTAAGGTGAGGGCATTGGTAGGAAAAAATTGAAATCCTGACAGGTGGGATGGAGATGTGTGGGAGAACCCTGAGGAGGCTGAGGATTTTGATTCACCTGATGAATTAATCTCCCCACCCTCAGCAGACCCACCCTCCCCACCCTTGCCTGAAGAAACTAATCCCATTGAGGAAGTTAATCCCATTCAGCAAGATGAAACTGATGTCTCTCAGGGCCCAGTTATTGTTGCCTCTAGCCCTATAGCCAGACTCAAAGCTAAGCAGGCCCCTAGAGGAGAGATAGAAAGTGAGGACCATGAGGAGGTGCTCTACAGCACTAAAAACAGTGAATTTGCTAATTCTTTCAAGCAGAAATCTAATGAATATGTCTGGGAATGGATTTTAAGGGTATAGGATAATGGTGGAAGGAACATAAAATTGGATCAGGCTGAGTTTATTGACATGGGCCCCCTGACTGGAGAGTCTAGGTTAAATATGGAAGCTCGTTCAGTTAAAAAAGGTGTTAAAAGTTTGATTGGTTGCCTGAGGTATTTATCAAAAGATGGTCTACTGACAGACAGCTGGAGATGCCTGATATCCCTTAGCTTAGTTTTGATGAAGGGATTGTAAGGCTGAGGCAAATTGGTATGCTCCAGTGGATTCACAGCACAACACCAAATCTTCCACAATAGGGGGGCCCACACGACATGCCTTTTACTGATTTTATAAGATGGAAAGTACTGAGAGAGACACCAGAACATTTGAAGAGCTTTGTTTTTGCTCTTTTCCTTATGCTGAATCTTACAGTTGGAGATGCTGCTGCTCAATTGTATAAATTAAATGTAAATATAATAGGTGTAATAGGACCTCGAAGTAGGAGTCAGGTGGCAGTAGTGAATTACCAAAGACAAGGTGAGCATACTTATTGTAAAAGACGGCAAAGGCAAAACAATACCTACAATGGCATGACTCAAATGGACCTGTGGTGCTGGCTAATCAATCATGCTGTTTCCAGGGACCACATACCTAAGAAGCCTACTAAGATTTTATTTGATCTATATAAGCAGAAAAGTTCTAGGAGGAATGACAGGAAGTCAGTATTGGATTGTAGCAATGGAGAATCTCACTCAGTCAACCAATTTCCAGACTTGAGATAGTTTACAGACCCAGAACCCCTTGAATCAAGGGAAGGCCGGGTGCCCTTGAGGAAGGACTTTGGTACAGTACCAAAGAGTTATGCTATTTGCCTCTCACCCATCCTTCCCCAGAGGGACCTGTGGCCTTTTACTAGAGTAACTGTACATTGGGGGAAAAGAACTAATCAGGCTTTCCACGGCCTATTGGATACTAGTTCTGAGTTGACACTGGTTCTGAGAGACCCTAAAAAGCATTGTGGCCCTCCAGTTAAAGTAAGGGCTTGTGGAGGTCAGGTGATAAATGGAGTTTTAGCTGAAGTCCGACTGACAGTGGGTCAAGTGGGTCCCCAAACTCATTCTGTGGTTATTTCCCCAGTACCAGAATGTATAATTGGGAAAGATATACTTAGGAATTGGCAGAATCCCCACATTGGTTCCCTGACCTGTGGAGTGAGGGCTATTATGGTTCGAAAGACCAACTGGAAACCACTGTAATTGCCTCTGCCAGGGAAAATAGTGAACCCAAAACAGTATCACATCCCTGGAGGGATTGCAGAAATTAGTGCTAACCATCGAAGACTTGAAAGATGCAGGGGTGGTGATTCCCACCACATCTCCCTTTAACTCTCCTATTTGGCCTGTACAGAAGACAGATGGGTCATGGAGAATGACAGTTTACTATCAAAAACTTAATCAAGTAATGACTCCAATTGCAGCTGCTGTAACATGTGATTTCCTTACTCCGAACAGATTAATGCATACCCTAGTACCTGGTATGCAGCTATTGATTTGGCAAATGTTTTCTTCTCAATACCATTTCATAAGGACCACCAGAAGCAATTTGCTTTCAGCTGGCAAGGCCAACAGTATACCTCTACTGTCCTGCATCAAGGGTATATTAACTCTCTAGCATTGTGCCATAACTTGGTTCGAATGGCTCTTGATTGCCTGCCTCTTCCACAAAATATCACACTGGTCCACTATATTGATGATGTTGTGCTGATTGGATCCAGTGAGCAGGAAGTAGCAGTCTGGACTTATTGGTTAAGCTTATGCACATGAGGAAATGGGAAATAGATCCAAACAAAATTCAAGGGCCTTCGACCTCAGTGAAATTTCTAGGAGTTCAGTGGTGTGGAGCATGCAGAGACATTCCTTCTAAGGTGAAGAATAAGTTGTTGCATTTGGCCCCTCCCTCCACCAAGAAAGAAGCACAACGCTTGGTGGGCCTGTTTGGATTCTGGAGGCAGCACATTCCTCATCTGGGTGTGTTACTACGACCCATATATCAAGTGACTCAGAAAGCAGCTAGCTACCTTTGAGTGGGGCACAGGAGAGGAAAGGGCCCTTCAATAGGTCCAGGCTACTGGACAAGCTGCTCTGCCCCTTGGACCATATGATCTAGCAGACCCAATGGTGCTTGAGGTATCAGTGGAAGATAAAGACGCTGTTTGGAGACTCTGGCAGGCCCCTATAGGGGAATCACAGAGGAGGCCATTGAGATTTTGGAGTAAGGGTTTGCCTTCATCTGCCGACAACTATTGTCCCTTTGAGAGACAGCTCTTAGCCTGCTATTGGGCCTTAGTGAAAACTAAAGGCTTGACATGGGCCACCAAGGCACCATGCAACCGGAGCTACCCATCATGAGCTGGGTGTTATCTTACCCCCCCAAGCCATAAAGTAGGCATGCACAGCAACAATCCATTATCAAATGGAAGTGGTATATACGTGATTGGGCTTGAGCAGGCCCAGAGGGCGCAAGCAAGTTACATGAAGAAGTTGCTCAAATGCCTATGGTTTCTACTCCTGTTATGATGCCTCCTGTTCTCAAGCATGCACCTATGGCTTCATGGGGTATGCCCTATGATCGGCTGACTGAGGAAGAGAAGACTAGGGCTTGGTTTACAGATGGTTCTGTATGCTATGCAGGCACTACTCAGAAGTGAACAGCAACCGCATTACAGCCAATTTCTGGAACAACCCTGAAGGACACTGGGTAAGGAAAGTCTTCACAGTGGGCAGAACTTTGGGCAGTGCACATTGTTATGCATTTTGCTTGGAAGGAGAAATGGCCAGAGGTGTGATTATATACTGATTCATGGGCTGTAGGCAATGGTTTGGCTGGATGATCAGGACTTGGAAGGAGCATGACTGGAAAATTTGTGAGAAAGACATTTGGGAAAGAAGTATGTGAATAGATCTCTCCAAATGGGCAAAGGATGTGAGCATACTTGTGTCTCAAGGAAATGCTCATCAAAAAGTGGCTTCAGCAGAAGATGAGTTAAATAATCAAGAAGATCAGCTTGATCAAGTAGATGACCCGCTACATGGATTTTCAGCCTCTGTCTTCAGCTATCCCTGTCATTGCTCAATAGGTCCATGAACACAGTGGCCATGGTGGCAGAGATGGAGGTTATGCATGGGCTCAGCAGCATGGACTCCCACTCACGAAAACTGACCTGGCTATAGCTGCTGCTGAGTGCCAGATCTGCCAAGAGTAGAGACCAACACTAAGCCCCCCATATGGCACTGTTCCCCGTAGTGACCAGCCTGTAACCTGGTGGCAGGTTGACTACATTGGACCACTTCCATCTTGGAGGGGACAGCATTTTGTCCTTACAAGAATAGACACTTATTCTGGTTATGGATTTGCCTTTCCTGCACATAATGTGTCTGCCAAAACTACCATCCAGGGACTTACAGAATGCCCTATCCACCATCATGGTATTCTGCACAGCATCACTTTTGACCAGGGAATTCACTTCACAGCCAAAGAAATCAAACAATGTGCCCATGGTCATGGAATCCACTGGTCTTACCATGCTCCCCACCATCCTCAAATAGCTGGCTTGATGGAACAATGGAATGGTCTCTTAAAGACACAGTTATAGCACCAATTAGGTGGCAATAGCCTGCAGGGCTGGGGCAGGGTCCTCCAGAAGGCAGTGTATGCTTTGAATCAGCGTCCAATATATGGTACAGTTTCTCCTATAGCCAGGATTCATGGGTCCAGGAATCAAGGGGTGGAAGTGGGAATGAGTCCACTCATTATCACCTCTGGTGACCCACTACGAAAATTTTTGCTTCCTGTACCCTCGACTTTGCACTCTACTGGCTTGGATGTTTTGGTTCCAGAACAGGGAAGCTAAGCCAAGCCCCCCCCCCCCCGGCCCCAGCCACTTTGGGCTTCTGATGCCCTTAAGTCAGCAGGCTAAGAAAGGAATAACAGTATTAGGAGGGGTGATTGACCCAGACTACCAGGGGGAGATTGGACTGGTTCTCCACAATGGAGGTAATGAAGATTATATCTGGAAGGCAGGAGATTCCTTAGGGCGACTTTTAGTGTTACCATGTCCTGTGATTAAGGTCAATGGGAAACTGCAAAAGCCCAATCCAGACAGGACAACAAATGGCCCAGACCCTTCAGGGATGAAAGTTTGGGTCACTCCTCTAGGGAAGGAGCCAAGACCTTCAGAGGTGCTTGCTGATGGTGGAGGAAATACAGAATGGGTAGTAGAGGAAGGTAGTTACAAATACCAACTTAGGTCACGTGATTAGTTGCAGAAACGTGGATTGTAATTGACATGCGTATTCTTGTCTTATTTGGTTAAGAATAGGCTTGTGCCTGTATACACCTATATTAAGCAGATACTTGAGTTATTCTTTTTTTCAATGTGTAATTGTGATAAGTGTTAAGTGGTTAAGTGTGGTGAACCTATATGATTATATTGGGTTATGAGACACTAAAGGACTAAGCATTCCTCAAAGACCTTATCACCTACTCTAAGATATATAACACATTGGTCATTGTATGATGGGATAGTTATATCATGTCAGGTGAAATTATGACCTCAGCATTGTTTTCATTTGAAAATTAAACATGACACAGAGAGATGCTATTGGGTGTCAAGTTGACAGGGGGTAGACTTGTGATGGCTAATCCTGGGTGTCAACTTTACTGGATCTGGGATTAACTGAAATGAAAGAGATCTTCTTGATTGGATCATCTGAAACTGGAAGACACACCCTAAATGTGGGTTTTACCTTCTAATGGCAGCCCATATAAAAGGCCAAGGCAGAGGAGAATGCCAGGCTTCTTGCTGCTTGCCTTCTCTCTTGCTGGTGAGTTCGTCTTGCTGCTGTAGATTGAAGACTAGCTGATCTTTTGGAGTTTGTCAGATCTTTAGTGCCAGATTGGGACTACGGAGACATCCAGCCTTGTGTACTGAGTGACTACAGATTCTCAGCCTCTCCAGTGTGGTGCAGCCATTGTCGGACTACTTGTACTCTATCCTGTGAGCTAAGCTGATAAATCTCTGTACATATATATTCATTCTACCAGTTCTGTTCCTTTGAATAACCCTAATATGGAAGGTAAGCATCATGACACTTTGCATTTCTAGGTAGCTTTTCTTTTCACCTGAAGTAAAATTCCTCACACTTTCTCAGAAGGGAATGTGCTTCTAAGGCAAGTGAAATGAAGAAGTGAGACACTAGTCTATTCTGTGAGCTCAGGGGGGGAAAAAAAACATTGTCAGAGCAACCAATTAACACAACATAAAAGAGAGCAGGCGTTTGAGTCCCAAGGGTCCTCAGAGGGACAGAAAAGAGATACCTAAAGAGGCTCTTGGAATTGAAAGTACTTTTAGCTGGTTACAGGTCCTCAGCCTCTGATTCTCTTCTTACACTCAACTGTTCTCTAGATCCACATCCTTTGCATTTCAGTCTCTTGGGCATCATCCATGCTCCTCTCAACCCCAAGAGAAATCAGTTTCCTTGGAACAGCTGTTCCAGGCACTTCCCCCTGACGGGATGCCTAATCCATCGGCTACCACCTAGAAGTGAACAAAAACTGGCCTTACGTCCAAAGGACATCCCAGGTGACCAGCTTCTGAGTTGTTGGAGCCTTCCCAGCACACTTAGTGATTGCTGGCATAAACAAACGTATGGGCTTCTGTAGGCTATTGGCCATGTTTCTGGTGGAAAATTCACTTCCATGTCTAGAAACAATCTTCCTCTTAATTCCCAACAGGAGATCATTAGGCCTTTGTTACCCCTTTTCCTCCTCTGACAGCTCTATGTGGCTATGATGAGAGCAGACTGCTCGTGAATGATGAAGCAATGTGAACTTAGGCACATTAACTCTTTACCAAATATACAAAAATAAATATTGAAAAAACATGGGCTGAAGAAGTACTGGTGAGATAGCCAAATTCCAAAAACCAAAACTAAAGAGAAAACTCTGACAAACAGAGGTAAGCTGTAAAAAACCAGATGTTCAAGTTTTTGTGCATGTGCAAAGGGCTCAGTGTGCATGGTCTTCATGCTTCCATGTACATGCAATGGACTTCCATACAAATTTGCACAAACCCTGTTCAAGGTTGTTCTTAATAACTAACGTGTACTGCGTGCTGCTTTTCTGAGAGGCACTGTGTTAACTGCTTGGCTCTCACTGTCTCATTTCAAAATCATGACAGTATCAGGAGGCAGTTTTATAGGATCTCTCAACACAGGAGGGCACTGAGTCAGAGACAGAAAATGTCTCAAGTTGAACAGCTGGGAGTGAGGGGCAGGGACTGGGCTTCCCTCCCAGGCTCTCTGCTTCCTCCCCTACTACACTAATCCTATTTTCTGGGGAAGGACTTGAGCTTCAATTTGAATACATTACTTATCCAAGCTAAAAGTTAGTGACTTCAAACTTAAAAATGAAACCAAGCAATCACTAAGCATAATATTTAAATTTTAAAAAAGGTGATTCTTTCCACTAATTTAATCAGTGAGTGGAGTTTTATCCAAATGGCTCAATACTATCTAATTATTTCAATGACTGATTTTTTTCTAAACTCTGATGTGTTCATGTAATTAAAACCAATCTTAAGATATAAGAGTATATATGTAAATATATTGTTTATTATCTTATACACACATATTTTTAAAAATAAATAAAAAAAAAAAACCAACAACAGATGCTGAGAAAACAAATCACAGTTAATGTGTTGATGTAGTATGTACGCCCAAATTTATCATGGCTCTCAACTCTTAGTTGGTCTATCTATCCTAGGCTCAAAGCAAAGTGTAATTCAGTTGAAGATAAAAAGAAAAAGATCTTCCTCTTTCCCTCCCCAGCCTAAGTTTCAGCTTCTTTACAGATGTGAAAACCAGATAAGCTACAGAAATAAGAGTGGGAGGAAACTATTTTGAATCCACCCTACAATCCCCACAGTACTAGATAGAGGTGAAGAGCCTGAGCTATTCCCATTGACCACTCTGCATTGTGTATTATTTAGCTTTCCTCTCCAAGCTGAGAAAATCTACTCACATTCAGATAGGCCTTCAGAAAGCATCTAAATGCTTACTGTGCACAATGATGTTTCCTTATGACTGATAAGTCTGGAGAGGTGGCTCAGTGGTTAAGAGTACTGGTTGCTCTTGTAGAGGACCTGAGTTTAGTTACCAGCACCCACATGACTGTTAACAACTGTCTGTGACTACAGTTCCAGGGGATCTGATGCCCTCTCCTAGTCTCTAAAGATCTTGCACAACATGGGTACACTTACATACATGCAAGCAAAACATTCAAACACATAAAAATAAAAATAGAAATAAATTTAAAATTTTTTTAAATTATTAGTTTATTGAGTGTGTGTGTGTGTGTGTGTGTGTGTGTGTGTGTGTGTGTGTGTGTATGTGTATGTGCCCGTGTCATGGCCCACGTGTGGAGTTAGAGGACAACTTGTGAGAGCTGATTCTCTTCTTCTACCACATGGGTCCTGGGGATAGAACTCAGGTCATCAGGCATGGTAGCAGGTATCTTTACTGCTGAGTCATCCTGCTAGCCCCACTAACTGATCTTTTATGTCTTATAGAGTTTATAATGAGTAAAAGATTATATAAGTGTAATAATTCATCTGTAAACCTAGAAATGTACAGCCAATTTTGAAAGAAATGTACCCTAGCTCAGATGCAGGCAATATACTCATACACTTAAAATAATAATAATAAATAAAATGTATAAAAAAATAACTTTTCACCCCAAAAAGTGGCAACACACATCTTTAATCCCAGCACTGTGGAGGCAGAGGCAGGAAGATCCTTATGAGGCTGAGGCAGCCTTGTTTACATAGTGAATTCCAGGCTAGCTGGGGCTAGAGGGAGACTGTCTCAAAAAGACAAAAACAAAAACAAACACACAAAAAGAAATTTCCCAGCAAAACTTTAAAACAAATGAAACAGAGAAATGAACTCTCCTACAAACTCAGATGGAATGATGATCCTGTAGCATAGGACTCACCAAAGAAATTGGAACTACCCACCCTCAAAAGCCTCAACTCAGGACTCTTAACTTTCTTTTAGTTGTTTAATTTCCTCTAAGTAGTTCTGTTTTTCTCTACTGTGAAATGTTTCTATTGCAGTTGAGTATTTATAAATACATGTAGATGATATGATCATCTCCTTCTTAAAGTTTAAAACTCTGGAATCCTAACTTTTCTTATAAATTTAAACACTACACATTACCACAGAACCTAATTCTAGAATAATCCTCACTTTTAGAGATAGTTCACAAGCGAACCTTTATTTATTCTGTGTTTTTTAAAGAGAAGACCAACTTGTTTAATGTAGGATGCTCACTCATTGACACTTTATGTTTTCAACACAGAATGTTTATACCCAGTGTTCGCTAAAGGGAATGACAACAAGACAGATAACTCCACAGACAATACCCTGCCTCACTTCAATTTCAAGTAGGATGACAAGTATCACTGTGGGATCAAATTGTGAATATATTTGCTTAGGCATTAAATGCATGTATGGTTCATTTCCAAACTATAGCACGTGTCTTAGTCAAGGTACAAGCTCCAAGCCTTTTATACATGCATGCTTTTGACATACTCTAGAGTTGCCTAGGTAACCTAAAACAAGTGGAATTGATGGCCATTACACCTGATGGTAGTTCTGTGAGGAAAGCTGAGGGTTGAGGAGCTAGCTCTACCAGTCGAGTGCAAGCACAAGTACTTTAGCTTGGCCCTCAACACCCATATAAAAAGCCAGACCTGGTGGTACACATTTGCAATCCCAGCACTGGGGAGGTGGAGATAGGTGAATTCCTGGGGTTTACTGGCCAGATAGCTTAGCTGAATTACAGAGCCCAAATCCCAGTGAGAGACTCTCTCATAAAACAAGGTAGAATGATACCTGAGGTTGTCGTTTGGTTTCCCTATGAAAATGCACATAAATGAATATGAGCTGGTACCTCCCATCCCCCACATAATTGTCCATGCCCATATCATCCCCCCCACATACATACATAAAAAGTATATGAAAATTACAACCCAATCAATTACAATTGACCCTGATGGGCTGGAGAGATGGTTGAACCAATAAAATGACAACGTGCAAGTCTGATGACCTGAATTCAATCCTCAGAATCCATAATAAGCGAGATGTGGTGACTAGCATCTGTACTGCTAGCATTTCTATAGTGAAATGGGAGGTAGAGACAGAAGAATTGCCTGGAGGCTCGTTGGCCAGATAGCCTGGCGTGCACTGTGTAGTAGAAAATAAGGGAATCTTGCCTCAATAAGGTAGGAAGACAGAAGCAACTCCTGAAACTTGTCATCTAAATCTCCCTGGCACTCATGTGCCTGCACTCACAACATATCACACACACACACACACACACACACACACACACACACTAGTGTGCTCATGAACAGACTGGGAGCTATGCATTGCTGCCAGGCAGATGTGACAGCGGGACTCCTTGGGGGGAACTACTGATACTTTATCCTCACAATCTGGTAATGTTATCCAAAAACACTCAGTTTTAGCTACCTCTTAGCGATTCACTTGGTGGGCAAGTGGGAAATACATTTGTGCGCTCAAAAGTAAACTTTTATGCAGGTGCAAGTCATGAACACACCAACAATGTGGTATTTTGGATAAATTCTCAGTCCCTGAGAAGAATTTACATAGTCTACCAGGGGTACAACAGACTCCACCTAGAGAAACTCTGGCATAGAGCCTCATACAAAGGCCCAAAAGTACACTGATATGACATATGACTGGGATATGGCTATGAGTGGTGGTACATGCCTGGAATCCCAGCACTTGGAAAGCATAGGCAGAACGATTATAAATTTGGGTCCAGTCTGTGCTACGATGGCAAATTCTAGGTTATGCCAGGATACATAGCAAGACCATGTCTCAAACAAACCAAACAAGAAGCAAAAATCAAAGATTGGAATGTGAGTGGCTGGAGAGATAGCTCTGTCAATAAAATGCTTGCCATCAAAGCATGAGAGGCCAAGTTCAATCCCCAGCATGCACATAAAAAAGGCTGGGCCTGTCAATCCCAGTATTGGGAAGGAAGAGAGAGTAGGATTCCCAGGACTTACTGGAGAACTAGCCTAGCCAAAGCAGTGTGCTCCAGGATGACTGACAGAGCCTGCTTGAAAACCAAAGTGGAGAGCAATTGAGAAAGACATCCAGTGTCAGTCTCTGGCCTCCATATGTTCCCCCACAGACACATGCACACACACATGAGTATGCACACAAACATACAAAAAAAATGGACATAGATGTGAATCAGCTTCAGAAGTTAACTTTAAAACAGAAAGTACCAACTTCTAAGTCAGTATTAATATGGAAGAAGATATTTTACACAGTACATTAAAATGATGTAGTAATTTTCATAATGAGCTCAGACATGGCTGAAGCTCTGCAAAACCATCTCAATACGATTCTGATACTTGCCATTTAAGTAGGTTATCAATGGGGAGTTGTATTCTTTCACTACTGATTCAACTCATACCACCTCCTTGAACACTGTACCAGTTTTTTTTTGCTTAAAATAGTTTTAAAAATAGTGTTTTCCTGTTTTTTTACAGAAAATAAATTTGCTAATTCATTCGAAATTTATATGTTAATAGTTTATGAAATAATATACTAAAACTAACAAGAAAACAAAAACTTGAACATTAGTAAAACCATGTAGAAACTACTACTGTAGAAGCTCTCTAAAATATACACATATACATACATAGAAAGAGTTTAAATGGAGTTGCAGTACCCCAACTAGACACCTCATCCTAGCAAATAAAACCCCCAGTATTAGGAATGAGTTACCTCTCTTGGAGTTGTTGGCCAGTGTGATCCCATAGACCCCCAAACATTTCAGGCTACTGTCATTGTTTTTGGTTACCCTCCAGAATTTGATGGTAAGACCCTATTGCTGAAGACAATAGATACTTGAGTCATAAAACACGGAGAAATCAAGCAGGGACTGATCTCAAAGTTTCTTTCCTAGTGTCAAGTTTTCATATTGCTGGAAGGTACTATGCTGCTGGAAGAGAAAGGTAAACACCAAACTTACCTGGCTGTGAATTTGGCAAACTAAAATAATGACTGCCCTAGCAAGATATACCCACTAGGGCAATAGTGGTACAAATGCTATGGGCATAAACAATGACCCTCTGTTTGGATTTAAGGCCCAGTCCTCGAAATAGAACTCATACCTGACACCATTATCAGGGTCAAGAACCTGTGGCTTGATAGGTCCCTGTGGCCCTAAGGGAGAAACTATTACTAATATTCTTCTTAAATGGGCATAGTATTAAAATGACTTCTAATGACTAATTGCTATATCCATAGATTAGTGCATTTCTCAACTCCCATCAGAGAAGCTTCTTCTTGCAATAGAAAGCAATTAATACTGAGACCAAAAATGATCAACATCTAGAGAATAAGGGTCTGCAAAGACTCAAATGAGACATCTATGTTACATTCCCTCTCCCCAAGGCTCAGGGATCTTCATGGAAGAGTGGGCAGAAAGATTTTAAAAGCCAGAGGTGGTGGATGACTACTGGGAAACAGTTTTTTCCAGACAGTAGAGCAGTTACTCATAAGAGCTCACAGCAGTTGTGACAGCATGCACATGACCTACACAAGCTCAGGCCAGACAGAATCCCAGCATGGAGGGCCTGGGGAGGTGAGCACAGAAAGTTAATTTTTTTCTAATAGTAATGCATCTTCCAATTATGGAATGTTTGCAATTGAGAAAGACATCCAGTGTCAGTCTCTGCTTCTTTTTATTTTTTGTAGCAGAATAACAAGAGGACCTCCTCTAATATATTAACCTCCTCAGTGGAAGATGGCAGATGTAAGGAGCCCTTGCAGTTTTGTGGGTTAACTTTCTGTACTGTCTAACATCCTGGGACACTTCGTAAATATTTCAAGATTTCAAATGCCTGACTGGCCAAGATCATTTTCCTATGTAGTTCCCTTCTATCCTTTGCTGTTCCCAGCAGCTCTATCAGTGTCTGCATTTTGACTGGATTAAAAAGTAAGGCTCCTGTGCCTAATTATACATCGGGCTAACACATTTTGGCAATCATTTCTATTTTGAAATTTATGTTTACTGCATTTAATGTGTTGTCTCCAATTTCACAGTACAGGATCTGCAAAAAGAACTGTAAACACTTTACAGAGTATTTGCACACATGACATTATTTAATGTCAACCATAGCATTTATGGATAAAACCAAATTAGACTTAGCTCCAGGGGATGATGGTGAGAGACTAGCAGGTATCTATTCTGTCTCCCCCCCCTCCCCCCCCCGCCCCGGGAGAAACCGTGAAACAGCAGAACAGCCTGTGTTACATACATAATTAAAGCAGATGTTCTCAATCTTAATTTTCATTGCTAATTTTGACATCCAAAGAAATGTGCTTGTCTTTTGTACAGTCACCTATTTTCTCAGATGTGCCCTATTTTTCTCATCGCCCACTATGAGTGCTTAGAAACCTAGAAGGAGGTGATGGTGGGTAACAATGCAATAAAAAACTGTCAAATTCTCCATAGGTCAGCAAATGGAACAGACAAGAGAAACTGCTGGTAAAATAAATTTAAAGTCTACATAGTGTAAGCATTTCGATCTACTCTTAACTTGGCCAGTTGTATTTTTTGCTGGCTTGTGGGGTCTTCCATGATGGAAGTCACTTGCCATGCATATATTAAACATAATAAAGAAATTGCCTACTAGCACCTTTCTTTGTCAATCCAGCATTTGAGAACATAGCAGCTTTAAAAAACAGAGCACATTTAGAAATATTCTGCATTTGATAACACAGGCCAAGTGACACACCTGCAGGACAGAAGGTGATATTTTGTCAATGCATGTCTGAAAACAGAAAGCTTCTATGATCAACAAAGGCATCTTCCTCTGTCTGCTCTTCTGGAAGCCCTCTGTTCTTTGCTTCCTCACTACTGAAGGTGCTTCCAACAGAAAAACAAAAAGCCATCCATGACAGTCCGTTTTTATTGTTGACTTGATTCGATTTGGAATCAGAGGAGGCACACCTCTGGGCATGCTGTGAGGGGGATTCCAGAGAACATTAATTGAGGAGGGAAGACACCCTAAATATGAGTGTCAGGATCTCATGGGCTGGGGTAGCAGACTGAGTGAAAAGGAAAAACGGAGAAAGTGAGCTGAACACCTGAATTCATTGTTCTATGTTTCTGTTAATGTAACCAGCTCCTCCTCATGCCTCCTCCACCTCTACAGATTACATCCCTTCTTCAACCATGAGCCAAAATAAACCTTTCCTCTCTCAAGCTGCTTCTTGTTAGGAACTTTTCCCTCAGAGTTCCCAGAAGCCTGGAAACCCAAACCTTAGAAGCTAAAGAGAAGAGTGTATTTTCTTCTGTTCTCCATGGTGGCGTGTACCATTTTCACACCCACACTGAACTACTCTCTGGTGGTATGAGTTCACTTCTTACATGTCTTCCTGACAAAATAATTGCAAAAGTCCCAGGTGATTAGCCATAAGCCTCCTCTGCTCTTGTATTACCCAGCTTCCTCTTGCCTTGAAAGGAACAGAAACAGGTGCTAGAATACACTACACAGTGTCCCTGCTTTTTGCTACCAAAGCATCACTGACCCATGGGTGACTTGGTGGGAACACTTATTCCAGTCTCCTCTAGTTCTCTTTCTGTCAGAGGATTCCAGTTATGCAATACACATCAGAAGATCCATTTAGAGAGCTCCAGACTTCACAGCAGCCACGGTAACTGGTTCCTTCCCAATTGTTCTTGAACTGTTTCCATTTAAAGATCACTCCAAGTAATGGACTCATTTCCTTTGGAAAAGTCCCACATGGTTTGATCTCCATTCAAGGACTACCACTGTCTCATCTTGAAAAGTTGCCCTTTACTGCCTAATGCAGGGAGCAGTAGACGAGAACCTCATCAATTACCTACAAGGCTGTGTCCATGTGGGAGTAAGAGGACTGGTAACAGACCCAGCTAAGGCAGTCCTGGGGTATGGTTTGGTGAATTCATCCTGTATTAATTCCATTCCTCTGAAAGTGAGAACAGAAATGGGATCCACAAAAGTTTCCCCATTTCTATGGTGGCTAATGGCTATAATCCCAATACTCAAGAGGGATCATATATTAGAAGTTAGTCTGGGTTACACAGTGAATTCCAGGCCATCCTGGGCTATGTAGCAAGAACTTATCTCAAGAAACAAGCAAACAAAGAACCCCAAATGTGTGGTAAGAGGAGGAAATAAAGAGGAATCACAAGCTTTAGAAGCTGATGATGCTCTTTCTGATCTTAAGCACTCCTTAGGAAAATCCAGATTAAGATGGTGGGAGAAATGACAGAGGAGAGGCTAATATCGCTCACTGGGGAGATAATAGTGTCTTTGTTCAAGGGAAATCTCATTGGGTTGGGATTCCAGGAGAAGAATCTATACCCACAAAGTGGAAGAAGGGAATCAGAACCAAACAGAATGGACTGAACACAAAGGAAGATTCTGTACTAGAATACAAAGGAAGAGAAACAACGAACAAAGCAGACCAGAGCAAAAATTCACACAACATCACAGTCGGTGAAGGCTAACTAGAAGAGTTGGGTTAGGTTGCTCCTCAGCTAACCTGAGGTGCACCTACCCTGGAACCAAATTTGGAGCTTGAGAAAGCACCTGCAGCCTATGAGCCTGACTCTAACAAACCCTGTCTAATATCAGTGAATATAAGAAAGGCTGGATCTAAGTCTCCTGCGTACCTTTTGTGTAAGGCACTGGGCTGGGTACACCACATACATCTAAACCCAAACAAATTTCCAAACAACAGGGGTACCAAAATTAACTCTACACATTTCTAGTCTCAGCTTAAAAGTCACTTTCTCAGAAAAGACTTCTCTGAACCTGTAATGTACATTAACTTCCATAGTTAAAATCCATAGTATCTTTACTTTATTACACGTCACTCAGAGTAGCTTAGAGTTTGGTATTTGTGAGTACAATTGGAGTTCCCTTGTGAGCATGTATTGTATCCATTTTGTCCCTTAACTGTGGCCCCACGCTTTCTAGCACATGAGCACTCAAAAGACATGCTTCCCTCCTGGAATGCCAGGGTTGGAGGGCTGGAACTAATGCATCACACATAAAGCAAAAGACCCTGTGGGTGAAAATTTCACTGTTTTGAAATCTGGCCCCTGCACACTAGTATTTTTAAAACCAGAATAACAGGTGGCATCTATAATCACACAAATGAGGTTTTCTTAAATAAAGAAAACAGAGCAAGCAGAAATTCTGCTGACAAAAAATAGTTTGACACATGCCAGGATGTGGGAATGATCCCTCCCTTTGGCCAAGTCTGAAAGAGAACTAAGAGGAGCTCTCTGGAAAGGAAGAGGATTTGCTGTAGACCACAAGAAGTTCCTGTGAACTGCAATGTGAGCCCCCCAGAGTGGGAGGAACTGTACCAGGAAGAAAAGGCAATGTGGCATAGGCTTACCAAAGAGTCTTTCTGTATATGCAACCAAACTATCCAGTGAGAATAGCCCAAATTCACAGCTAGAGGGCCTGGGTTCAAGTCCAGACATAGCTGGGGATGTACTAATTGGTAGGGTGCTTCCTTAGCAGAGGAGAGGCCTCGGATTGGCTCTCTAGAATCAAAGTACCACACACAGAATAAAAAAAAAAGAAAGAAAAGAAAAAGAACATTTCCAATCTTCAAATGCAAACACAGTGTGTGGCCTTTAGAGCATTTTCTGGCATTTCTGAACTTCAGCTTCTTCCTCCTAAAATGAGAATAAAAGTCCTGTCTTTGGAAATAGTAATGGGAGCTCTAGATGCCAAATATAATGTGGACCCATTTGTGCTGCCAATATCCAAGCACAGCTCTTTTTCCATAATCATAATTCAAGCACACACTAGTCTAGTAGTCTGTGGTGCCATCAATTCATGTGAGAAAGAGAGGTTAAAAAAAAAAAAAAAGTAAAAGCTCGTAGTGAGCAGGGTAAATTTGACAAGCAGAGTGATTTATTGGAATCTTGTTTACACGCTCTTGTTTGTATTTCTTCAATCTTCTGCAATTTGTTTTCCTCAGTGTTTATCCAGGGAAGAGCTTAATGTACTGCATAGTTTACAGAATGCTGCTTAATCCTGATTTTACTGAAACCAGTAGCAGCTTGTCCAGTTTACTTCTAGACAGGGAAAGATGGGATCCACTGGTTCTTCCAGAGCCAAAGCTAAGTATGTTTGTTGTCACTATGCCAACTATTCCCCAACACACCCATAGAACAATTGTAGTGAATAACCTCATATTAGAATCTCTGAGAAGTCTAATATTTAAGAAATCTGCATATCAGCTAAACCTTGTTTACTCTGAAGGAAGTGTTAGTTTTCACTTTATCCAGACTCATGGCTTATTCTCTTGATGCTGCGACTTTATTGGGAGACTCTTGCTCAGGGCACTTGGCTATTGCTGTATATTTCAACTACCTCCCCCTACTCCCTCCTCATGCACACACAGTTCTGAGCTGGGAACACATTAGATGTGACACAAGAACAGAGTGGTCTTGTGTATAACCAGTCTTAGCTATCACGGAGGGGTAAATGGGAGCCTACCTTTGTGATAAATGTATCTTATTGCTAAGTGAATTTTTAAAAAGGCATACCTTCAGATATGAGAAAATTTTTTTTATGTAGTACCTATACTAAAATATATTCCTCCCTACCAAAAAATATCAGAATAATTATTTAGTGGCTTAAAAGAAATTATCAGAAGCTATGAACAATCAACAGTTTAGTTAGAAATGAAAATCCAGTGTACCACTTGAATACTAAATCAGATGATGATGGTCTCAGCAACTAATCTAGTAAAATGATCACAGTGCTGCTCAGCTGTGCTCTGGAAAGCTGGCTGTACAACCTTGGGAAAGTCATTTGGTTTGCGTATGGCAAAATATTTCTAATTTCAAAGTGAGAAAATGGAGTTAGCTTATTTCCAAAGCATTTTCTAACTTTTTAATTTCAAAATTTTGTTAATATAAATGATACACTATTCAGGTAAAGTAAAAGATTATGAAAATGTTATGGCTGGTTAAATACTATGAACTACTTTGGTTTGAAGAGATAACCTAGAACAAAACTAAAACTTGTTTTTTAGCTTATTTTACTTCTTTGTCATCCTTCCCCTCCTTCTCTAACTTCTGCTTCTTTTCCTTCTTCTTTTTATTTATTTATTTTTTGAGACAACATCTCATGTAGACTAGGCTGGTCTCACAATGTAGCCAAGGCTGGCTTGAATTCCTGACCCTTTTGTCTCCACCTCCTAAGTGTGGTATTGCAGGCATATGCCACCGTGTCTATTACTCAACTTTCCTCTTAATTTTTGTTCATAAAATCTCAGTTAAAATAGTAAAATGCAATAATAGGCTTTATTAAATTATAAAAAAATTGACACAGTAAAGAAGACAAGGATACAATGAGAAAATTATTCTGAAAAATTACATAAGTGAAAGCATCTGTGTATGAATATGAAATATAGACACATAACATACAAATTATGAATATATACTTTTCTGTCACTCAGAATATAGGAATAGGTCTATTTTTCTAGTATACTTGTTTTAATGACCTACATGCATGTTATCTTCTTAAAATAAACTTACATATACTTTGACCTTATTTAGCTATGTTTGATCAAGTATTTTATATAGGTTTTTTTTCTGTCTTTCAGACATGACCATTTTCAATATTACTGGTTGCTTGGTGATCATCTGGAGACCTTTGGAAAAGTAGCCTATCTTTCAAAAACTCTTAAACATTAATAGTGTATAATTTGTCAATGATTAAACAGGAAATAAGACTATCACTTTCTTTTTTTCACTCCTGCTGATCATTAATGTGTCTCAAATTCCAGCCATGGATTTAGCAAAAAAATTCCAGGTGAATAAACTTGGAAGTCTTTCAGAATTGTTTTCAAACCCACAGCAAACCCCAAATTGAAAAATAGAAAAAGAAATAAATTTTATCTTAAAATAACTCATAGACTTTTGAAAAGCTTGAGAAGCATATCAAATAAATCTATCACTGAAGAATACGGTACAGAAGCTGAGTCTCAGAGTAGAATGTGAAGTCCAAGTCATTTATGAGCCAGGAGAGCACTTGCCACTCACTGAGAATGTGTTTTTCTTCCCTTCTCTAGTCTCTTCTCTCCTCTTCGCTCCTGTCTCCCCACCCTCTCCTCCTCTCCCTCCCTCCTCCCCCCCTTTCTCCCTTCCTTTCTCCCTTCCTTTCCCCATCTCCCTTTTTATTTTTATTTTTTTTTTGGTATTTTGAGACAGGGTCTGCCTGTAGCCCCAGCTGTCCTGGAACTCACTATGTAGATCAGGCTGGCCTTGAACTCAAAGAGATCCACCTGCCTCTGCCTCCAGAGTGCTGGGATTAAAGGCATGCACCACCACGCCAGGCCCCCCATCTCCTTTTTCTTTGATGTTTTACTTGTATTGTCTTTTTAACATTAACACACAAAGTAATGAGCTTCACTGTGGCTTTTTCATCTTTTATTTTGGTTGCTCCTCCTTCCTTTAGCATAATGATATCCAGTTCCTTCCAAAATATCTAATATATATATATATATGTATATGTATATAGAGAGATGTATACATGCATGGCCTACCCAATAAAACCCTCAACAAATGGGATAATAAATTGAGCAAATTCAAAAGAAGGAACATGAATGACCAGTAAAGTTTTTAAATGTTCATAGTCTTTAGGGAAACGCAAATTAAATCAAACTCTGAAATTTCATCTTACACTTCTCAGCATGGCTTAGATCGAGAAAATAAACAATAGTAAATGCCTGTGAAGACGTGGGGAAAGAGAAACTCTTATTCACTGCTGGTGGGAGTGTCAATTGGTACATCCACTAAGGAAATCAGTATGAAGAGCTTTCAAGAAACTAAAAATAAGACTACCACATGACCCAAATATACCGTTGTAGAATATATACCTCCCAAAATTTAATGCTTAACAAAGAGAGACTTGCACATTCATGTTTATTGCTGCAATATTCACAATAGCTAAGAAATGCAACTATCCTAGGTTTCTATCAGCAAATAAATGGATAAAGAAAATGAGGTATGTGTATACCAATAGAATTGTATTCATCTGTAAGGAACACAATGTTTTTAAAATAGGGAAATTGCTTCAAGGAAACAGCAAATGACAGGATTTAAAGGCATTTCCATAACACAAGGCACTTGCACACCAAGAAATAGAATGTCTACCAATAGTGACCATGGGCTATTGTGCTTATAACTAGGGGGAAAAATTTGTCCAACAATTCTATGATGATTGAGAGATTTTCTTCTCATTTATAATGATTATTTGGTTAACGATCAAATATGCAATTTTCCCAGCAAATTTGTTCCCATTGTCTACAACACGGATATGTTTTGGACGTATTTAGTTGTGCTTGGTCA
Organism: Nannospalax galili; assembly: GCF_000622305.1. NCBI lineage: Eukaryota > Metazoa > Chordata > Mammalia > Rodentia > Spalacidae > Nannospalax > Nannospalax galili. The sequence goes on along the minus strand of NW_008334442.1, from coordinate 117,043 downwards.
AGTACTTTTACAGGAAAATTCCTGTTTTCCTCTCCTTTGGAAAACTTCAAACAATAACCGTCTTAACACTCTCTGAAATCTGCAGAATTTCCTAATTCAAGCCTTAGTCACCACCCTCATTTTAGAAAATGGACTGATATGCTAAATTTCAATTCCAAGACTTCTTGGTTTGAGTGTTCTAGTGAAATTTTTGGAGACAAAAAGGCCTCCATTGTCTGACTAAAACAATTACATATTTTTGCCACTCACTGAAAATGGTTTTTAAAAAATATTTTCTTTCATCTGATAGTCTGCCTTAACTTGTCTTGTTTACAAGACATAGTCAATAGTTTCAAACACAACTTGTAGACTCTCTATGAAAAACAGGTCAAAGCAGACCTTGCTGAAAATGGCCTTAGACCATTCCATTATACCATTCCCTCAATATGTTCCTTCATTCAGATGATGGAGACCATATGACAAATGACAGGAATCTTACCCTACAGCACAAAAATTCCCACAAATGTATCAGATGACTGTAAATGCTGAACACTGTTTCTGCCTAGCCTCTACCTCAAAGAAAGGAGTCATATTTTTACATCACCAATCTATGATCAAGTGGGAGAACTATTAGTTGTTATTGTTAGATGCATTTGTACTAACACTAGTCCCATCTTACATGAATTCCTAGGCAACTTCAATATATTTCTGGCTATAAAGCCCTGACTATCACTAAGAATAAGAATGTCTCACAACTGGCACTGGCCAAATGCAGAGAATAAGAAGTGCCCAGCCCTGAATGACACATCTTCAGTGTAACTTCTACACCTAAGGCTCAAGGAACATCATGGAAGAGGAGGTGGAAAGAATTTAAGAGCCAGAGAAACAAGACACCTGATGCTACTTAATGCATTCTCAATAGGATAGAGAAGTTGCACCCATGGATTTCCACAGTATAGTAGCCTAACAAGATCTGCATAATGACAAAACCAATTGACATGATAGTTTGGATGGGAGAAACTGGGGTCCCACCTCAAGATGAAGAGCTACAGGCAGTCAATGGATGCTAAGGGAGGGACAGGTTGTCTAATCTCAGGTGGGCAGATGCGCAGCCCTCAACGCAGGTACACAAGAGTATCAGTGCACTCTCTTTCTCTGTGTGTGTGTGTGTGTGTTTGTGTGTGTAGATAGAAAAATATACATTATATCTAACTAATAATCAAAGAAGGACAAATAATTGAGAGGGAGGGGGACTTAGGATGAGTTGAAGGGGGACTGGGAAGGATAGAAATAATGCAAAGAAAATGCTCGTGTATGAAATTCTCAAAAATAAAAAAAATAAACAAAAAGAATGAGAATGTACAAGCCGTCAAAATGATTAAATGTAGTCACGTTAAGTTGTAATCAAGTTTTTTCTTCTCTGCATAATTTTTTAGCATCGAATTCAAATTACTGAGATCAACACAATGAGGTAGAGGTAGCACAGAAGGCACATAAGTATCTTGGCTCTGAATCTGACTACCTAGATACAACTGTGGTCATTCTACTGTCATCTGTGTGATGTTAGGGACAAAAGACTTGGTTTCTTTGTACTTTAGCTTCTCCATCTGTAAAAAGGGAATGATAAGAACAATAATAACAGTGTCCACGATTATAAGGTTACTACACAATTAAATTGGACAATTCAACAATATTTACAGACTGCTACAAATGATATACATTAGTATCCTCATCATCATCATCAATCTTAGAGAGAAACATTTGTAGAGCAAAGGATTTAGAAATTGATTATGTATTTGGGTATGCTATAAATTATCATGATTAAATATTACAAATCCCATCCCACTAGTAAAATGACTCAAGCAAAGGAGACCAATGACTAATTTGTACATGTCTACTAAATTAATATGGAAGTAAAACTCAACAAGCCTGCTATAGACTTTTCTAACTTAGGCTCATATTAAATGAACATTCATTACAAAGCTTAGTACTTATTTTATTATATAGCTAGGTCTTTGGACATTCCTACTTGGATCAAAATGTTCCCCTACCCTAGATGTTCACAGCATTATAATTGATATTTATCAAGAACTTACAGGAGTTATGGGGCTATAATCAGATATTAAGGAAAAATAATATATATTATATTATATAAATATATATATATATATATTCTGTTGTCACTTAAAAGCAAGAGAGTATTAGTATAACAGAGAAGAATTGACTCCCTTCTATAGTTGTGCATTCTAGGGTTTTGCTCCTTAGACCATACGCCATCCAGTGCATTCAAATGTATCAAAAATAAGATCTATATATATTCACGTCATTTGCTTTCCTTTATCTCCTAGTTATATAACAGGTTCCTTCACTAAGTTATTCGAAGCAATACAAACAGGAACTTTATTAGAAAGCCAGACGTAGTGGGGTTTATTCATAAGATAGCATCATAATGAACTTCACTTCTCTCTTGAAGCTGTAAGTTGCAACACAGTATATGAAGGCATTTAAATTTCATTAATTGGCATTTTCTATAAAAATAAATAGTGAGCATTTTTTGAATTCTTAGGAGTAAGAAGTAACCTTTAAAGAAAACTCTTAAGTAACTGTCCTCTGATCTTATTGTTGAGATTTTTTTAAATAAAATTTTCTTTTTTTAAAATCTATTGTGTTGTATAGTAGGACTAACGACATTAACTTCTATAATTGTGAAAAATCATCTTTTCCTCTTATCATTGGTCTTAAAAAAGAGCAAATACATAAATATAAAATATGCACATCAATTCTAACAGAAATGGTTAGAAGTTTATAGGGTTTTTAAGTTTTCTTTGTCTCCTTTTCAAAGGCAAGACTTTTGGGAAAATAAATTTTTGCTAAACTATCCATTTCAAAAACTGTAGCAAAACAATATGCCCTACCACCTACAGTGTTGAAAGTTAAAACGCAGAGCCATATTCATGAAACATGTTTGTTTCATGCATCATTTCCTTAAAGACTGGAATACTTTTTCTGTGGCAATCTCTAAGAAATTGCAAGAGTCAGGCAGCATATTGTGATAACCATTTCACAAACTCATGCTCCATCGAAGTAGATCAAACAGAAACTCCTCAGCCATAAAGCCTGTGTGTAGAGAGGGTGATGCTTCTTCTGTGAACATTCCATGAAGTGTATCTTATATGCTTCTGCATCACTGTTTAGGAAACGTTTTTATTGTTTTTTTTTTTTTTTTTTTTTTTTTTTTTTTTAAAAAAAAAGCCTTTAAAATGCTGAGCTTGACAACACTTTGCAGATTGAGACAATAGGATTGCCAAGTTCAAGGCCATCCTGGACTACACAGTGAGACAGACTTAAAGACAACATAACACAGCAGCAACCAAAGGAAACCTCAACAGTGGTACAGAGAGAACAACCAGTATTTTGGTCAGTTTCTTGATAACTAGACAGGAAAAAAGATCCAGGTTTAAGTCTTTGTTCAGATACATGCTGCATGAAACTAAGCACCTTTGTCTTCCTGAACCTCTTAATTCATCAAAGTTCCCTTCCAAACATAAAACTTAATATCTTACTCTGTGATGATATTTGAGGGCACATAAGTAGAACCATTTGATCTTTATAGCTAATTTTCAGAGTGAAATGGAAACAGTTATTAGTCATTTACCCAACACATGCTATCTTTGGCATCCAATAGGATTCACTAGAGACAAAAGGTTCTAAAGTGTCATCTAGAAATATTTAATGTTCAGGAATCAGAAGGCGTACACCATACTTCCCCCCTATAATATTCTTTATTAAGAAATTTTCAAGTCCTTATAAAAAAATTCAGAGAAAAAATTATGCCCATTTTCTTCTTCTGATTATTTAGTTTCCAGTTGAGACAAAGTATATACTGAGTTTAGCTTGAAAGCAACATTTAATTGCTGTTTGATAAACATTTTTTATTGAGAACGGGCAGCTTTCCTTGTGCTATTTGAAATTTGAAAGTTCACTAGGGCTTATAAACAAACTTGGGAATGATTTTTATTTCTGAAGCTTATTTTGTTTAAAAAAATATGTATGGATATTACCAAGAAAAATTAATTTACATAGGGGAGAAAAACAAAGCTTTCATTACTAAAAAGAAAAATACTGATTCCTAAATAGAATGCCGAGTCTTTGATGTCTCATAACTCCTCTACTTCAATAAAACCAAAAACAATTCCCCAAAAATGTGCCTAACGCTTTATTGTTTACAAAACAATAGACATGCTTTTATTTCATTTTTGCAGCAATCCTTAAAGCTAGGTATTAAGGTCTGAAAAGTTTTTGCTAATTAAGTTATTGTTTATCTCAGGGGTGAAAGGGTTTCCTAAACATTGAAACCCCTATGTTATCCAAAGGACTCATTTTAGCCATCATACCATTTTACCTTCTTCTTCGTCAAAACCATTACAGGAGTTGAAAAATAGAAACACTATTTGACTGTGCTCCTCACACCACTGGCTCACCCCCTCACCCCTCTGCAAATTCAGAGAAGGGGAAACCTATGGAAGAATGGAGCAATAGAAAGGGAAGAGGAGAAACAAGATGCCTCAGTAATCTCACCAGATAATCACCAGTGGACTAGAGCATATCATAAGCAAGCCCATATTGGAAACAGCATATTATAAACTCTATTATCTGATAGCAATTCATCAGCCTGGCTTGCCATTCATGCCAACAGATGTTTAGCCACTATAATCCACAACGAAAATTCGGAAGCAATGCAGAGTGAAATTAGACAAGCTCTTGTTTTGATGGAGTATATTGTGTTCCACACCTTTCATTGAGTTCCTCCAGCAGAATATTTGAAAAATCAGAATAGCTCCCTCCTTCCCCAGATCAAAAAGCAGAGTATAATGCATAATCCTGTTCCATAATGTTTTATTTATCACATATATCATGATATTTGGGGATACATGTGTTTTCACTATTTGAGGTTAAAAATGCTCTCATACTGCTAAGTCATTTTCTTTAGAGCTTTCATTCTCCAGCATGAAATACTGCCTTAAAATGTGCTTGGACATTAAAACAATTTTAATTCCTCCTGCACAAAAAAGAGGAAAACCACTTTCCCTCCATCAGTTCATTAACCCTTTGACCTTTGTAAAAATCATGAATTATTGAATATATCTAGTGAAAAGTAATTTCTACGTTTTAAAATATAGCAGTTTCACAGTGAGTATAACTTTGAATAGGAATGAAACATTCCTAAGCATGACAGTGAGTCAATTAGGAAGACAGCATTTATAATATCAGCTGTCATTAGTAAATTAAAAACTCAATTCATTAACATCTTATAAATCTACAGCTCTATAAATCTATAAATCTAGAGCTTTCAAAATCAAACTAGCCTCTTTTTTCTTCTCAAATGAAGTTAAAGCTTTACATATGAGCATACAAAGTTATAGAACACAAGACACCCCTCTTAAACTCTGTATTTATTTCTTTAATCAGTAAAAACAATTACTATTCTTCAACAGTTTAGTTTAAAGAATATGACAAACTAACCTCTCAGTCTTTCTCCTACTCCGATTTCTCTCTGTACATAATCTGTTTATGACTGTCTCAACAGGACTGAGGAAGCAGGCAGTGCTAAATAAGCTCATATACATTTAAAATAAACAGATCCTTCTGAAGTTTCTAAATCCAGTGACCTCTCATTCAGGTAGAAATACAAACAGTGTAGGGCAAGAGACTTTTACTACCTTATCACTTTAAACTGTCCAATTATTAATACTATTGTTTTGTTTCAATAAAGAACAATAATTATTTAGGATAAAAAAATTATTTGAATCTTATTTATATGTCACCTTTCACAGGATCTATAGTATAGCAAAAAGAAAAAAAAAAATCCCCAAACCTGTAACTAATTTTTAAATCTCCAAACCTGTGACTAATTTTTAAAAATAATGTAAACAATATAAAGCTAGTACCACGTAATCACTCCCAAGGCATCACAGTTTTCATTAAACAACCACAAAAAGAATACTGATTTCTTAAGTCCTAAGTGAACTGTGCTGTAAGTTTAAAATTACTTTCATTAGAATCTCAAATGCCATGCCTAGTGCCCTCTGAAAAGACATTTTCTGAGGCATGATTTTATCCTGAAATTGCCACACAGATTTTGCTGCCATAATCCAATGAGTAAACCAAAACCTGCCACTTACCTTATGACAAACAAATGGCAAATTGCAGATACTTTTCAGCTTGTAGCTATCTAGCATATTGCTTTAGAAATGAACAAAGCATCTTTCACCCTGTAAAAAAGCTGTATCTCCAGACTTGGCTTTCTTCACAGAACACCAGCACGAGCGTCTGTTCACCACCAAGGGAGAGCAACAGCCTCTTTGCACAGAGCACTTGCTGCTCTGAACTGCAGCGACTTAGAATGAAAGTAAGAGGAACCAGTGATGTTTAAATACCATCTCACAGGATATGACTCAACTCTCAAACCAGTAAGGGTAGAGTTTCCCCTTGCAAACTGTTAGGGTAGATTACATAAGAAACATAATCTCTGGGGTCTTACAGTTCCTATTAAACTATTTTTTAATTGATTTGTTCAATCAAACATACATTTTTAGTACTCAATCTCTTCCCCATGGCACAAACCACAATAAGAAATGAGAATAATAACCCTGCACAGAGAAAGCTATTCCATTTGCTCTCTGCAGTGAAGAAACTTAATGTTGTTAAAGATGTGTGAACATGGAGCTGGAAAGATGGCTCAGAGTTCTGGATGCCCTTGCAGAGGTCCTGGGTTCTGTTCCTGGGACCCAAATGGTGGCTAAAAACCATCTATATCTCTAGTTCCAGGGGATGTGACACCCTCTTCAGGCGTCTGTATACATGTAGGCAAAACACACACATAAAATAAAAAAGAAATAAAGAAATGTGTGAACCTACCAGCATCTCTCAGACAGACAAAAACAATGAGGCACACTAAAGTCACTAAAACAGTACGCACACAAAAACTCTAGTAGCATGCAGGTAGTGGCAATTCTATACAACAATAGACTCTCCTTTACTACATGGAGAATGGAAATAGATCTGTGCAGTTTGAAGGTGCAGCTTCCCATAGAAATACTGTCCTACAATGTCATAGCCTTGGGAAGCGAGCTCTCCCTACCTCTCAAATTCTTAATCCTCTGTTATCTGTTTTGTGAACATTTCTAAGGGAACACTACTAGTGACACAACTCTATTAAATGTGGCAATCTTATGTGCTTTCTACACCAATTGCTACCTTTTAACTCTGAGCTTGATCATATATTAAATTATTACATTTGGATATAATAGTAATCAATAAATAGACCAGATACTACAAAAAAGTCTACTACATAAATTCAATCAATATTATCAAGGCAAAAAGATAGAAATACATATTACTAATAGCAAATCGGCTGAAACTATACCAGGGCTACTAAACAGAAGTAAGATGATCCACATATAAAATCTTAAATATTTTAGTAACCATGTTAAAACAAGTTAAGAAGAAGCCACACATGGACACACACACACACACACACACACACACACACACACACACATCCAATGCCCAGACGTGGGATACTAAGGAAAGAGAAGCACACAGTGTGAGGCTAGACTGAAATACTCTGAGTTCCAGGTTAATCTCAATTATATTGCAACAATGTTGCAATATAACAATGTTTATACCAATATATCTAAAATGTCATACATTTAACATGCAGCTGATATAAATGTATTAATAAAGTAATTTACTGGTTTTTACTAGTCTTGGACATTGGTGTGTGTTTTATTCCTGTTTTAAATTTGTAATGAATAGCTTCAGTTGTCAACTTGATACATCTGGGTTAAGGGAACCTCAATTGAGGAGTTGTCTCCATTGGCTTGACCTGTGGCCATGTCTATGGGGCATTTTCTTAATTGTTGAGTGATGGTGTGGGGGATCTCGGTCCATTGGGGGTGGTTCTACCCCTGGGCAGGTGGTTTTGTGCTGTATGGGAAGGTGGGCTGAGAATGGGTCAGGGGAGCAATCCAGTAAGCAGCATACCTCCATGGTCTGTGCTCAGGTTCCTGCCCTGAGTTCCTACTCTGACTTCCTTCAGTGATGAACTGTGACCTGGGAGATGTAAGATAAAATAAACCCTTTCATCCTCAAGTTGTTTTGTTCACTGTTTATATAACAGCAGTTGATAGCAAACTGGAACAGAAATTGGTACCAGGAGTAGGGTATTGCTGTGATGGTCCTGACCATATACATCTGGGAGGATTGTGAAAGCATCTGTAACTTTGAGCTAGAAAAGCCATTGAGTGTTCAGAGGTTAGTGAACTGTTGCTGTGGAGCTTGGAACAATTATGCTGAAATGTAGATGATGGAGGCCTGTCTTGTGATTTTCTTAAAGGAAGCAAAGACTTTATCATGGCTGTTTGTGTGATATATTATGAATTAAGAACTTTTGGAAGTAAAACCTTTTGTGATTTATTGGTTAGCTAGGACTCAAAAATCAGCTGTAACAAGAGACCAGCATCATTGAGGTGAACTCTTATGAGAAATATTTCCTCAGGGTCATCACACAGAAGCAGGAGTCCAGAGGGGACCCAAGACTCCATCTCAAACTGGAAGAAGAACTTGGTCATGTGTAAGAGGCTCCTGCATGGTACTGGTTTTGAAGGCATGAAGGGGTTCACAGAAAGCAGCTGAGGCTTGGCACCCTGAGAAGCCAGGAAAGACCACTGGTGAAAGCGCAGCCTCAGTTGCAAAGGAGGCCCCAGCATATTGGAGATGCCAAGACCATGGGATGACCACCAAAAGTAGTGGCAGGTGTGGAATGGAGTTGTCCTGAGTCTAACAGATAAGCTGGGTGTGCTGTGGATGGCTGAATCAGAGAAGTAGAGCTACCCAAGCCCTTTGGAATCCAGAGATTGTGAATGAATCCCAGATGTCTACCTTGAGGTACTTTACTGCACTTTGTGTGGTTTCTGATTAAGTTGGGGGAAGGTAGCCAGTAAGCAGCATACCTTCATGATCTGTGCTCAGGTTCCTGCCATGAGCTCGTGCCCTGACTTCCCTCAGTGATAAACTGTGACCTGGGAGATGTAAGATAAAATAAACCCTTTCTTCCCCAAGTAAATTTGGTCAATGTCTTTATCACAGCAATTGAAGGCAAATTAGAACAACATTCCATTTGAGCTAGCCACATTCAGCTGCTTCATAGCCACAGGTGGCTATTGGCTACAATACTGAATATCATAAGTCTAGAGTTTAAGGTTCAACCCCAGTCTTCAAGTTGTAATTCAAATGGTCTCTTTAGAAAGATTGCCCCTGATCACCCTTCTGAGATAACCCTCTGTCACTTCTTTCTATTTGAGGATCTTGTTCATTTCTGTCAGAAGAGATCACAATCTAGAATGTTCTTCATTGTTCAGCCACTGTATAGTATAAATAATATGCGAAGCCTGAGGACAAGGATCTTGTTGTATTCAATATTTCACCTCTAGCCTCTGGCAAGCTAAGCAGTACACAGCAGAATTTAATAAACATTATTTAATAAGCAAGTAGGATTTTGCAATGTTTTGACATATAACAAAATGCTAAGAAATGTGTTTATGTTATCACTGAATTTGAAGCAAGTATATTGAACAGTGCTTCTTGAATTAAAAAATAATTCCCTCTGCTTTTTAAAAAATTGTTTCTTTGTGTTTTGGAGATAAGGTCTCCATTTAGCCTGAGCTGGCCTGGAACTCACTATGTAGACCAGGCTGGCCTCTATATCATAGAGATCTTCCTGCTTCTGCCTTCCAAGTGCTGGGATTAAAGGTGTGGGTCACCACACCCAGCTCATTCCCTTTCAGAATGTTAATGGACCCTTTTCATCCAGACCAATTTAGTGCCTACTCTGGGCCCCAGGAGCACTGCTTCTGGGCTTGGCCCAGCACTCACCTCCCCCTACTTCCCTGGGCTTGCATCACCCACAGCAGGCCTCTCTCCCACCTGCAAGCCTATCTCAGGGTAAGTCCATCACACCCTCCTAGCCTTGACTCCCCCAGCTCCATTCACCCTCCCATCTCACCCACCATTCTCTCCTCCAAGTTTGGGCCCTGCCCCATTCCTTGTCATGGGGCCCCAGACAGTGGGGGAAACAATAATGCTTCCTGACCCCGTTCATCCAAACCAACTTAGTGCCTTCTCTGGGCCCCAGGAGCACTGCTTCAGGACCTGGCAATGCCCTCAACTCCCCCTGATTCCCTGGGCCTGCACCACCTGCCATCCTCTTTCTGGGACTTGGGAGCTGAACTTTCCTCTTTGTGATCCTTTGCATCCAGACCAACCCAGCTCCTCAGTGTAGTCCCCAAACTGCCCCATTCCTCTCTGAGTTTGGGCCCTGCCCCATTCCTTGTCTTGGGGCCCCAGACACCTGGGGAACCAATACTGCTTCCTGACCCTTTTCATCCAAACCAACTTAGTGCCTTCTCTGGGCCCCAGGAGCACTGCTTCAGGACCTGGCAATGCCCTCAACTCCCCCTGATTCCCTGGGCCTGCACCACCTGCCATCCTCTTTCTGGGACTTGGGAGCTGAACTTTCCTCTTTGTGATCCTTTGCATCCAGACCAACCCAGCTCCTCAGTGTAGTCCCCAAACGAGTCCTTGGGGCCTCGTCCTGCACCATCTGCCTTTGCATCTCTGGGTGGCACAGGAACTAGCTGCCCTAGACGAGCATCTTTTCTGGGCCAGGCTCCCAGGCCAGTCCAACTCCCAAATTGCTAAGGCCAAAATCAGTCCTGGAGGTATCCAGACCTTAGGAGAAAGCCTGAAATCATCTGACACTCATCTGAATTGGGCCTCTGTGGGAACTTCTGAAGACAAAATCAATCTGGCTATTCCAATATAAAATCAAAAGGTAGAACTGGAAGCTTAGACAAATCAGCTTTTCATGCCCAAAGAGTAAACCACAAAGACACATAAAGTTTGAAAAAAGAAGTAGACCTAAACTTGAAGGCCTGAGAA
>NW_008334442.1:101589-104663 GCF_000622305.1 Nannospalax galili | reverse complement strand
ACTTCATTCTGATCAAAGGAACAATGAATCAAGAAGATATTATAATCATGACTATATATTCAACAAATTCTAGTGCACCCAACTTCATAAAAACAATACTACGGGACTTTAGGACCCAGATTAATCCCAACTCATTAATAGTAGGTGACTTCAATACCCCACTGTCTCCATTAGATAGGTCAACAGGGCAGAGAGTTAACAGAGAAACATCTGAATTAAACAACAACATATATCAAATGGACTTAACAGACATCTACTGAGTATTCCATGCAAGCACCAAAGGACATACTTTCTGCTCAGCACCCCATGGAACCTTCTCCAAAATCGACCATAAACTAGGGCACAATAAAACCTCAACAAATACAAAAAGACTGAAATAATTCCATGCATTCTATCAGACCACAATGCAATAAAGCTTACAATCAACACCCAAAGAAACCATAATCACCACATGAACATATGGAGATTAAACAAAACACTCCTGAAAGATGAATGGGTCAAAAGACAAATTAAGAAAGAAATAAAAGTATTCCTGGAATTAAATTAAAAGGACAAGACAACACGACAAAACCTCTGGGACATGCTGAGCACGGTCCTTAGAGGGAAGTTTATAGCTTAAGTGCCTACATCAAAAAATCAGAGAGAACATAAATAAATTACTTAACATTGCAAATCAAGACACTTGAAAAGCAACAGCAAACAAGAAGAAATAACAAAAATCAGGGCAGAAATTAATGAAATTGAAACAAAGAAAACAATACAAAGAATGAACAACTCCAAGAGCTGGTTCTTTGAAAAGATAAACAAGATTGACAGACCGCTAGCCCAGTTAAAAAAAAGAAAGAGTACCTCCACATCAACAAAATCAGAGATGAAAGGGGAAACATCACAACAGACACCAGAAAGATACAGAACATTATAAGGGAATACTTTAAAAACCTATGTGTTACTAAATTTGAAAACCTAAAAGAAATGGACAGATATCTAAAACCATGGGAACCACCAAAATTAACGAAGAAGGGAATAACAGCTTAAACAGAATTTGAAAACCTAAAAGAAATAGATGCATGTCTAAAGGCATGGGAAACACCAAAACTAATCCAAGAAGAGATTAACAGCTTAAATAGACCCATATCACAAAAGAAATTGAAACAGTAATACAAAACCTCCTGACTAAAAAAAGCCCAGGACCAGATGGATTTACAGCACAATTGCATCAGACATTTAAAGAACATCTGCATCCAATACTACTTAATTTATTTAAAAAAAAAAATAGAAATGGAGGGAGAACTTCCAAATTCCTTCTATGAAGCCAGCATCACTCTAATGCCAAAGCCAGGTAAAGATACAACCAAAAAAGAATACTATAGACCTATATCCTTAATGAACATAGATGCAAAAATTCTCAACAACATAATTGCAAACCACATACAGACACACATCAGAAAGATCATCCATCATGATCAAGTTGGCTTTATCCCAGAGATGCAGGGATGGTTTAATATACGTAAGTCAATAAATGTCATAAATCATGTAAATGGACTCAAAGACAAGAAACATATGGTCATTTCAATACATGCAGAGAAGGCCTTTGACAAAATTCAACATGCTTTTATGTTTAAAGTTCTAGAGAGAATTGGACTGGAGGGAACATACCTCAACATAATTAAAGCCATATATAACAAACCCACAGCCAACATCATTCTAAATGGAGAAAAACTGGAATCATTCCCACTGAAATCAGGAACCAGACAAGGCTGTCCACTATCCCCCCTTCTCTTTAGTACTTGAAACTCTTGCAAGAGCAATAAGACAAGAAAGGAAATTAAAGGAGTAATAATTAGAAAAGAAGAGATCAATTCATCCCTTTTTGCAGATGATATGATATTATATCTAAGGGATGCCAAAAATTCCACCTGAAAACTCCTAGAAATTATTAACACGTTCAGTAAAGTGGCAGGTTACAAAATTAACCTACAAAAGTCTATAGCCTTTCTATATACTAATAACAAGCAATCAGAGAAAGAGCACATGGAAACTCTTCCCTTCACAATAGCTGCAAAAAAATAAAACATCTCAGAGTAAACCTGACCAAAGACATTAAAAAGCTCTACAATGAAAATTTTAAATCTTTAAAGAAAGAAATTGAGGAAGACACCACAAGATGGAAGGACCTCCCATGCTCAGCGATTGGAAGAATTAATATTGTGAAAATGACCATCCTACCAAAAGTCATTTACAGATTCAATGCAATGTCAATCCAATCCCCATAACATTTTTCACAGAATTGGAAAAAAAATATCCTAAGATTCATATGGAAGCACAAAGGACCTTGGATAGCCAAAACAACCCTGAGCACTAAGAGCAATGCCAGGGGGATTACTATACCAGATTTCAAGCTGTATTACAGAGCTATAGCCATAGAAACAACATAGTACTGGCACAAAAATAGACCCATAGGCCAATGGAACAAAATTGAAGACCCAAATATGAGCAAATACAATTTCAGCCACCTGATATTTGACAAAGGGGCCAAGAACATTAACTGGAGGAAAGACAGCATGTTCAGCAAATGGTGCTGGCAAAACTGAATCTCCACTTGTAGAAGAATGAAATTAAACCCCTGTCTTTCACCCTCCACAAAAGTCAATTCCAAATGGCTCAAAGGCCTCAATGTAAAGCCTGAAACTCTGAAACTATTAGAAGAAAACTTTGGGAATAAACTACAAGACATGGGCGTATGAAAGGATTTTCTAAACCGGAAATCAATTGCCCAAAAAACAAGGGCAAGAATTAACAAATGGGAGCTCATTAAACTAAAAAGCTTCTGTAGGTCAAAGGAGAAAACCAAGGAAGCAAACAGAAAACCTACAGAATGGGAGAAAATCTTCACCAGTGACACATCCAACAGAGGTTTAATAACCAGAATTTATAACGAGCTCAAAAAACAGAGAATCAAGACAAGAAGCAACCCAACTAAAAGATGGGCTAAGGAGCTGAACAGAGAGTTCTCAAAATAAGAAGTAAAGATGGCTATGAAATATCTTAAAAGATATTCAACATCACTAATTATG
>NW_008334442.1:98550-101458 GCF_000622305.1 Nannospalax galili | reverse complement strand
ACCACTCCTTGGCATGTACCCAAAGAACTCATCCTATTGCAGACACTTGTACATCCATGTTTGTTGCTTCTCTTTCCACAATAGCTAAGAGATGGAAGCAACCTAAGTGTCCCTCAATTGACAAATGGATAATGAAAATGTGGTTCATTTATACGATGGAGTTTTACTCAGCAATAAAGAAAGATGAAATCACGAAATTTGCAAGTAAATGGATGGAACTAGAAACTTTTATACTAAGTGAAGTAACACAGACACAGAATGAAAATTGATATATGTTCTCCCTCGTATGTGGATCCTAGAACCAGACTCTGATAAATAAGTATGCAACCAGACATAAGTACAGAACCCAGGATAATGGAAAGGAAACAGGGAGGTAAAGGAAAAGAAATAACCTGAAAGAGAAAAAGAGTAGGAAATAGGCCTTAATAAGGGAGATATGGATAAAATTGGGTTAGTTTAATCGAGGGGGGAGGGAAGGGCATACACGAATCTAGGGGATAAAGGGAAAGAAGGAGCTCAAGAGAGGTAGGGCCACAGGAGAAGGGTATTACTATGGGAGAAAGGGGGGCAATGGGGGAACCTTAAGTGGGAAAACCATGATCGAGGGGTGAGACAAAGTGAGAGATAAACAATGCCTAGCTAGCTTTGAAAACCAGTGAGAACCATATTACTCCTACAACCTACTGACAAATTATACAAGGCAGATCAAGAAATATATGTCTAGGTAAGCTTTATCTGAGAAGAACTCGTCTTTGCCTAAGATGTATCTACATGACGCACAATAATTAAAAATACCAGACTGGTGGAACTAACCTTCATGGGTGTTTAACAGATATACTTTGAGGTCTATAATAATTTGGTCAGAGGGACATAAAGGACACTTTTTGCTCCTTGCTCTCCTAGGTCGACTAGTTCCAGGGGACTATGAGCATCTCTCAAAATGTCCTATAATGGTGGTGGGTCACCTGTCCTCTTGATCAAGGAGGCTGAGGAGACCCCACCAGATGGACTTGAACCAATGTCCAGTCTATAAAGAGGAGGGTCAACACAGAGGAATCATTTCCCCAATGCTTCCAAGTGAACCCAACCATGGTCGAGCAGGACCTTTGACTTATCTTCGCATAGGTGGAACTGGTAAAAGAAAGGAGCCAGGGGCTCCTCCCAAGCCCATATGACCCCTGAGGAACAGATCTTTAAATGACCTTAAGAGTAAAAATAAATCAGCTTATTTGGACCAAATGTGTGGCCTTAAACACCCAAAAGGAAGTATAACCAAAGATTAAAGGGGCCAATATAATTTCATAAGAGAACATATATATAGCTAAAGGCTACACAGCAAGCAACAATGCCAGACAGGTGATAGCTCCTTCTGAGTTGTTGGCCAGGGTGGCCAAAGGGATTCCCAGATAGTAACTCAGCAGAGAACTGGGAAATTGAACAGCAGACCCCACATTATCCAAAGGAATGCTGCTAGATGAGGAACAGCTGACCCTCCTAAAACAAAGTCCTCTAGATAGGCTGACTAGATTCACCAGATGGACAAGTAGTGGGGAATGGCTGGGGTGCCAACAACACAGCAGACAGTAGCAGGAATATCAGAGTATAAGGGCTCTAGTGGGGGAAGGGAGGCTATGGGAGAGTGCTACCTGTGAAGTGGGTCTATATATAAAAAAAATTCTTCAAAGCATAAAAATTTGCTCCTTAATAACTAGTAGATGTGAAAAACATTACCGTTAAAATCTACCAAATGACTTTACATCCATGCTCAGATGCCAAGGAACTCAGTAATTAACTGACTATCACTAGTAATAATCAGATATATAGCGATTAGAAACGCATGTGCAAACATTTTAATGTCAATTGCATTGAAAATGAATTTTTCTGTATGAAACTGTGTATTTTATTAATGAAATGGAGATCTTTTTTAAAGGTTAAAATCTCATTTAATTTTTTGTCTTATAGGGTTTATACTGAGTAAAATATTATATAACTGGACCTAAAAATTTACAGCCAATTTTGAAAAAGATGCTTCTTAGCTCAGAAAATTGTTATTGACTATGTCAATGCTGTTGTAATGAAATGCTTCTTCTAAGTATGTGGTTATTAAATAAATAATAAACTGAAAAAAAAGAATATTAATGATCCTTAATGTCAACAAGTTTCGTTCTCATGTATAATATATAAATCCACAGTAGTAGAGTGTTTACATACTTCTGTTACTATATCAAAGACTGATAGTTTGAATACTTTGGTCCCTGTGACACAAATCTAGACACCATTAAGATGTCTATTTAGCCCCTATATGCAAAAGTGGTAAATCCACATGTACTAGCCACATAGCTACAGTGCCTGGGTCAAGCTGTCAATTGAGAACCAGCTTCTCATTTTGCTGATACTATAAATGATTATCAGCAAAAATAATTTTCATAGAATGTAAGGCTAGAACTGATGGTTGTCATCTTCCCTGCATGAGGCGAGGTTGTCTGAAACAGACCAAGAAAAAGAAAAACAAAGCCAAAGACACTAAAGACAGACTTCTGACAATACCAGCATAATTCCCACATCCATGCATTAAGTCATGTTTTCCCTCTACTAAAAAGACGCACATACTGAACTGTTCATTGTAGAACTCTGTTGTATGGAAAATTGGAAACTCTACCATGGGTCATAAACAGTGGAAAAGTTTAATGAATAATGAATTAATATGAATAATATTCAATACTAAGGAATATTGTGGAGCTATTTTTTTATTTTAATTAAAAGAAGCATTTCATTACAACAGCATTAACCTATTCAATAACATTTTTCTGAGCTAGGGTACATCTCTTTCAAAATTGGCTGTACATTTCTAGGTTTACAGATAAATTATTATGCTTATATAATCTTTTACTCATTATAAACTCTATAA
>NW_008334442.1:88607-97951 GCF_000622305.1 Nannospalax galili | reverse complement strand
GCTTGGGAGGAGCCCCTGGCTCCTTTCTTTTACCAGTTCCGCCTATGTGAAGGTAAGTCAAAGGTCCTGCTCGACCATAGTTGGCTTTGCTTGGAAGCATGGAGGAAATGATTTCTCTTTGTTGACCCTCCTCTTTGTAGACTAGACACTGGTTCAAGTGCATCTGTTTGGGTCTCCTTGGCCTCCTTGATCAAGAGGTCAGATGACCCACCACCATTACAGGACAATTTGCGAGATGCTCATGATCCCTGGGAACTAATCGACCTAGGAGGGCAAGGAGCAAAAAGTGGTGGAGCTATTTTTTAAAAAAAGGATCAGGCTATCTACATGTTCTACATACAAAGTTCCTTTAAAGGGCGTTATATAGAATGAATAGGCTGCAGAAAAAAATACATTGACCCAACTATGAATGCATGTACTTTATGTGCAAAGTCATAGAGACTGTCTGGAGAACTCCACACCAGTTATGAATTGGTAACTAGGTCTGGGGAGAGACTGATGAGAGAGATCCAATCAATTTACTCAGTTTATTGTCTATAGCATGTCGTATAAAATAAAAATTAATTCATGCATTCTGTAGGTACTTTAAAAAGAACACATTACTTTTAAGGGTAATTTAATATTTTATATTTCCATATTTTGCTACATTGTACTCACTTTAAATGAACTCTCCTTTATTATGTTTTCCAAACAAGGTAATATAAATCATAGTGTTCTTCTCTGGCCCAATCCTCATTGTTATGAGTCTGACTTTATGTTTTCTCTGGTTTTTCTGTCTGGCTAAAGGACATGCCAAAGTCCTAACAGAGATAAAAACAGGGCAGACAGGAGCAGACACCTGGGCACATTAGAATCTCCAGTGTACCTTCTAACACTGGCCAATGTCTTCATTTTTTTCTTTTGGCCTCCTTCTAGCTCTTTTACTGGCTTCATAAAACACAGCTTGGATTTATTCAGTTGTAAATATATAACCAGCCCTATGTCCATGCTAATATGTCCTATATTACTAGTACTTGGATTAGAAAGAAAACTGTGTATTAACAGGTTGATGAAAATGTTCTGGTTTCTGAAGTGGGTATAACAATTGATTTCCTAATTAATTCAAAATCTAAACCTCTGGTTACTTTTTTTTGGCTTGTTCTATTACTCAAACATTTGTTATCCTGGGAACATTCATAACTCATGATCTGCTTTAGATTCCTATGGTATTCCTTCCTTAAAGGTTAAACAGCTAAAAGTGTTTAGAGTCTAATGCAGTAGAGGTCTTTAAGAATTTTATTGGGAGAGGGTTGGTTGGTTGGTTGGTTAGTTAGTTCATTAGTTAGGTAGTTTGTTTCAGGGGAAGGAGCTCATGTAGTCCAGGGTGGTCTTGGATTGGCTATATAGCCAGGACTGGCCTTGAACTCTTATTCTTACTTTAATCTCACAAGTGCTAAGATTGCAGTAATGTGCCATGCACAGCTCTAGCTATGTTGGAAAGGGTAGCCGGAAATTCACTAGATAATTCACACTGGCCTCAAACTCCTAATCTTCCTGCCACAGCCTTCTGAGTGCTAGTATTACAGGTGTGTGTCACTATGTTGGACTTGCCCTTTTGACTTTTAATGTGGCTAGCAAAGGCTGAATTTCTGTAGAGTTGACAAATTGGTGTAGATACTGTTCTGTTTTATTTCTAAAGCCAACTTATAATTCTTACATCTTCTACATGGATCGTTAGCATTCTCCTTTCATTCCCTGACTCCACCTACAGTCTTAACAATCATTACTAATTTGGTTTAGATTTTCTAGAAGGAATAAAACATTACAGATATACTTGAGGTCTATACACTTCCTTGTGTATTTCTCCTTCCTCTCTCTCCAAAGATAAATATTTTTCTGAAACTGTTAGAAGAAAAAACATACGAAATAGTTCAAGATATAGTCATAGGCAAGGACTTCCTGCATAGGACTCTAGTCACTCAGGAAATAATACCAACAATTGGTAAATGGGAGCTCATAAAATTATAAAGTTTCCACATAGCAAAGAAAGAATTGAGTGATGAAACTACCTACGCAATGGGAGAGATGACTTTATACATGTAATCGTTGTGAAATCAGGTAAATAAATCTATCTTTTCAAGCACTCACAAAACCCTTCAAAATCCTTTCTCCTAGCTTTTTGAAGCACACAGCATACAACCACTGTCTATAGAGACCCTGCCAGTCAATTGCACATAAAAACTTCTTCCTAATGTTTAACTGTAGCTTATTCCCACAGACCACATGTGGTAAAGAGCTAGCAATCTCTCTTTCTCATTTTATAAGGTATTAATCCTCCCATACTCATACTACCATCATAGCCTAGTCTTAACCTTAATTTCCTCCTAAACACCCATCTCCTCATAGTGTCGCATTGGGGTTAGGGTTTCAACATATAAATTTGGAGGCAGGGACACAAATATCAAGTTCATTGCACTGTCCTTATTTTCATTCCTCTGGAAATTTTCAGATTAACTTGGAAAAATTAACCTTCACTTCTCCCATTTCTCATCTCTCATTTTTCCACAATTCTCCACCATGTGGTATCCATCCTCACAATCTTCCTGAAATTTCTAAAATCAACAGTCAATTTCCTAAGTTGCTTTTCTTTCTTTTTTTCTTTTCATTTTTTTGAATCTTTTAACTTATATTGGTACAGATTCATTGAACATTGTATTGGGTTATATAAAGGTATTTTTGTAGAATATAATGTGCCTTGAGCATATTCCCCACATGCCCTTCCCTTCCTTATCTCTCTCCTCATATTAGTCCCCTTCGTTCCTCTAGACAGTTTTGCTTCTGTTTTCATGTCATATATACACATGTGATTTTGTATTATCCAGATTTATCCCTATAAACCTAGGAAACACCAATGAGATACAAACATGCATTTGTCCTTATGAGACAGATTTAATTCATGTTACATGGTTATCTACAGTTACATCAATCCTCCTGCAAACAACAGAACTTGAGGTTCTTTATGTTTGAAAATTTTCCATTGTGTATATGTACATTTTCTTTATCCATTCCTCAGTTTGTAGACACATAGACCAGTTTCATAGCTTAGCTATTCTGAACAGTGCTACAATAAATATTGATGGTAAGGTATCTCTGTGATATGTTCACTTGGAGTCCCCTGGGCAGATACCCAGGGGTGGTCTAGCTGGGTCTTATGAGATTATTTTTAGTTTTTTGAAGAATTTCTACATTGATTTCCAATCTAGTGCTGGAAGTGTTTACATTCTCAACAGCAGTAGATGAGGATTCCCTTTTGTTTACATCCTTGCCAGCACTTGTTATTTGTTTTATAACAATTGTCAGTCTCACTGGACTGTGATGGAATCTCAATGTAGTTTTAATTTGCATTTTAATTGACTAATGAGGTTGAACTTTTTTATATGTTCACTGGCAATTTACACTTTGGTTTTTGAGAATTGTCTATTCATTTCATTAGCCCACTTATTTACTGGGTTGTTTGGTTTGCTTATTATTTAGTTTTATGAGTTCTTTGCATATACTAAGTATTAATGCTTGGTCAATGTATAGCTATCAAGGATTCTCTTCCATTTTGTAGATGTCTCTTCACTCAATTATTTCCTTTGCTGTACAGAAGCCTTATAATTTCATGAGACTCCATTTGTCAATTGTTGGCATTGTTTTCTGAATGGCTAGAGTCTTAAAGGAATTCCTCACCTCTGTCTATCTCTTGAAATGTTTTCTCTAATTTTTTTCCTCTAACAGTCTCACAATTTCAGGTCTTACATTAAGGCCTTTGGTTCTTTTGGAGTTTGTTTTTGTATAGAATGAGAAATAGTGGTCTCATTTCATTCTTCTGTGTGACTATTCAGTTTTCCCAGCACCATTTGCTGAAAAGGCTGCCTTTTCTCCAATGTGTATTTTTGGCATATTTGGTAAGTATTAGATGGCTGTATATTTGTCTCCTCTAATCTATTCAGTTGATCCATATGTCTGTTTTTGTGCCAGTATCAAGCCTTTGCCTTTGTTTTACTGTGGTTCTGGAATATAACTGGAAATTAGGTATCATGAACTTTCCTGCCTTGTTCTTTTTGCTCAAGATTGTTTTAGCTATCCAAGGTCTTTTGTGCTTCCATTGATTTTCAAAACTATTTCTTTTTCTGTTCTGTGGATAATGGCAGTGGAATTTTGATGGGGAGTGTATTGAATTTGTAGACTGCTTTGATAGCATAGCCATTTTCACAATATTAATTCTTCTAATCTATAAGAATGGGTGGTCTTTCCATCGTCTAGTGTTTTCCTCAATTTTTTTCTTTTGTGTTTTAAAGTTTTCATTGTATAAGTTTTTCACTTTCATGTTTATGTTTATTCCAAGATATTTTATTATTCTGAGGCAATTGTAAATGAGATTGTTTTCTTGAATTCCTTCTGAGTACAAGAATTCCTATTTCTTATGCATAGTTCAATCATTTATAGAATGATTATGTGTTAAAGAACAAACATGAAGAAGCCCATGCAATCAATACATTTACATTTTAACTAAAAGCGAAAACCCTATAAGGGGATTAATGATAGTGATGAAAATAATGCTGATGATGAAATGAAAAAGTAACCATGTGCCAGAGATTATATATAATATATATATATATTTTTTTAAATCTTAGGAATCAAAAAAATTATTCATACATCTTTCTGTGTGAAATTATTAATAATTTACAACTGAAGTTAAAAATGGGCTCTTTTATTGAAAGAAAGCACATGATAAATATTTGAAAATAATGGATCCAAATTTATCATGATTGTAAATACACATAAGGTTTCTTTCAGTGCAGGTTATATATATATATATTTTTTTAAATCTTAGGAATCAAAAAAATTATTCATACATCTTTCTGTGTGAAATTATTAATAATTTACAACTGAAGTTAAAAATGGGCTCTTTTATTGAAAGAAAGCACATGATAAATATTTGAAAATAATGGATCCAAATTTATCATGATTGTAAATACACATAAGGTTTCTTTCAGTGCAGGTTATACCAGCATTTTAAAAGTCTGGAAAGTAGCATTACTTAATATTCTTCACCCTGGAGGAAGAAAAGGCTCTCGAGCTAGAAATAGAAAAGGGTGACCATCAACACCATCTATCCTAGGAAAGATTTAAAGGCATCCTACGTCCTGGAAGCTCTGAGGTTTACACTTTAGCGTTCATATCACTGTAACCCTTGAGGACTTGCAAACTCAAGTGTGTTTTCTATTCTTGCAGGTGAAAGTAAAGTGATCGGAAAATGAGCAAATAAGACTTCCATCTGAGAATTGAACTTTGAAACAGAAATATAGCAGGTCAGAGCGTACATAAATTAATGCAATTCCAACTGTGAGAGTGATGCAAACTCAAACACCTGGAGAGATGCACATTAATATAAACCAGTTTCCCAGACCTAGAGGGAACCACGGTGAACTGAGGGTGTTGAAGGGAGAGAGCTTTAACTCTGCTCTGGAATAGGCAACCTAAAGTGAGAAGGGACCAGACCCCTGGATTTTTCAAGAAAGGTTACAGATCTAAGTTGTTGCATAAATATTTCTGATTGTTAAAACATAACCTCCCCAGAGAATGAGATAAACTAAAGCTTTTGAACACCAAATGTATCCTATAGGCAATCAGACACTCATAGGCATGGTAATAATCTGACTTAACACACTGTCTTTGCCTCTAGAAACAATAGGTCAAACAAGTACAACATTGCCCAGACCAGGATATAGGGAAAGGGTCATCTCAGAAGCACATAGCCATTCAAATGCCTAGCAGGGTGATCAAGGCTGGTGGCATGTCCCTAACTGTGGACCTGAATCTCTAAATCCATTAAACCTGTGACTCAAACTGCCCTTCTGAGAGATTTCCATGCTCATGATGCTATTTTATGATTAGAATTTGGGTCTCTAAGAACATACCTTCAGGAAGAACTTGCTTGAAACTCCAGGGGCTAGGGGAGCAACACAGCAACTGCCTCTCATTATGAACTCTAATAAGAGAACAGCTTGGTTAGAGATGTGCCTATAGGTGTCCTGCCTCCAAGCACAAAAGGACTGGTAGAACATGAGCTACTGGCAGCTTCCCTTCTTGTAAATGAAAATCTGGTATTCTGGATTTTCTGTTTGTTTGGTTTTGGTTTATGAGGGTCTCCCTGTAGACCCAGCTTGCCTGAACTCACTCTGTAGACTCAAGCTGTCCTCGATTTCACAAAGATCTGCCTGCCTGCCTCTGCTTCCCAAGTGCAGAGTGCTGGAATTAATACCCCCGACCCCAACCCTGGTATTCTGACTTTGACCATGAGTTGTCAGCTTTGTTAGTGAGTCCAGCTCTAGTGGAAAGATGTGCACTGCTGACTTGTGTGGGCCCACATGGCTTCAGCTGAGTGTCGCTAGTGTCAAATCCCTAAAAGAAGGCATCCTGAAAGGCCAGCCCAATCTACTTTAAATTCTCACTTATCTTTCTTCTATCTGCCCCTCACTCCCATTTCTAAGAATCCTTATCTGGATTCCTAAATGTCCAGAAGTGACCTGGAAGTATGAAGTTCAGAACTAAGTCTAAGCTTTCTAGGACAGAAACCAAATCTCACAGGAATTAAAATCACAGCACTTTGGAGAAGGATGGTGCTATGTGCTTAGCATTGAGCATCCCGTTAATCCTCATGGGAACTTTGTGAAACAAGTACTGCCTTGGGAAGTTCTTCCACTGTACAGGAAGGGAATGGATGTCTAAATAGGTTCAGTAACCAAAGAAAATAAATATATCCAATACCTAGTGTTAGAACCCGCAAACACTACACCATTTCTTCTGCATACTTCACTGTTTAAAAACGTCTTTTTTGAATCAAACATTCATTTTGCAATTATATGCCAAACGTTATTCTAGCTACTTTGCTAATATTAACTTTTATTATTCAAAAACTCCTATGAAATAAACACCTGAATGCCCCCATTCTGATGAGGAAATTGAGGCAGAGAGTAGTCACGTAATTTGCCCACAAGTATACAGAAAGTAGGACACATAAAGGGGGTCTGGGTTCCAAAAGGCAGGTTCTCTCTCTGTGCTTCTCCATACAAAGTCCCCATGGAGAAGTGATAAGGTTTAATTTTTAATTATTAATTGCAGTACTTTTGTAAGTAGTTTTTCAGGAAGATAGAGGGAGACATCTGGGAAAGAAATATGCTTATTATATGCCAGTTAGAAAAACTGCAATTCTTTTGGATTTAGGAACTGTGGAGTGAGCAGCATATGCCAACCACCACAGGCCTGCAGGCAGTCTTTAGGAGATATACCCAAGGAGGCTGATAAACTCAAGTCTACACTTTTGCTGTTGTTTTTTCTCATTCATCCAGACAGAATGAGAGGACTATTTTTTATTTCTAAATTCATATCCTAGGAGGTAAAGATTGAAACACTTTGCAAAATCTAAAAGCGAAGAAAAATTCCAGAGTAATTTAAAAGTCATTTTCTGCTTGATACTAAGGAAGTTTAATTTCAGAGTAAAAATGCATTGACTATAAAGAAGATGAGGCTGCCTCCTACTTTAAGCCAAATTTTCTATTATACTTCAATTATTAGATCCATAAATTCTTGACTTTTATAAAGAATGATCCTTTGAAACTAGTTTGGTAAAAAAAATAATACCTTCTACTTCATACTGTAAATGTGAGGGAGATTTTTCTAGTCAAGCAGTGAGGGAATTCCTATATTGCTATAGTTATTTACTGGTTCCTATATAACTAAACCAATACAGTGGGGTCTGAAAGTGACCTCAAACCTGAGTCCCTAAAGTCTCTTCCTTTAAACCTTCAATCTGCTTTTCTTCATCCAGTATCATTTAGGGTATTAGCTGCTACCAGAAAACAACTTCTTGAGAAATATTACTTGTCACAAAGCTAGCACTCAAATTGGCACTAAGAAGGGTCACTCACTACTGTATTACTTTTCTGTTGCTGTGACAGAACACTCTGGCATCTTACGTGAAGAAAGGGTTTATTTCGGCTCACAGCTTCACAGGGGATGCAGTTCATCTTGGCAGAGAAGGTGTGGTAGCAGCAGCGAGAGGCCAGTCTGACAGGCAGGAAGCAGAGAGTGTTAACAGGAAGTGGAGCCAGGCTATAAAACCTCAAAGCCTGCCCCCAGAGATGTATTCCTCCAACAAGCCTAAGCCTCCTAAAGGTTCCATAAGCTTCCCAAACAGCACCATCATCTTGGGACCAAGTGTTCAAACATAGGAGCCTATGAGGGCCATTTCATATTCAAATCACAGCATTCCACCACAGGATCCCCATAGGCCCAAAGCTGTCTCATGATACAATACTCAAACCACAACACCTATGATACTTTCTTTCTCCCCAAAGAGTTCACCTTTGTTTAACACAGTTTATACAGTCTGGCTGTGAAAGCACAGCACACTTTCCTAGCACACTTTCTTAGTCACACAGCCTACATAACCTCATTTATTTTCATGTTCATCCCTCTCTTCCCATTCCCTTATTGCTCCAAGTTTTCATTTTATTCTTTTCAAAATTAAAAGGTGGTTTTAAGAGTCTTAAAGCAAATGCTTAAGACAATGGTGTATGGCAGTTAAGAAAGTGTGTTTAAAATCAAAGTTCTTAAGCATAAATTAGGCCTGTGCTGGTGTCACACTGTTTGCTACAGTCCTCTCCATCAATATATGATTTACTTTAGAGTGAAAAATTTAAAAATAATATAAAAGTTGTAAATATAAATTGCTTAGCTTGCTTTGCCTAATGTCTCATCTGTTAGGAAGTTATATACTAGTTGCATTGGCAAATCAATTAGAAAAATTATTTAATACATACTCTTGATTATTTCTCTGGTTTTTCTTCTTAGTATTCTTTGTTGCTTTTTCTTGTCCCTTAGATGCTGTTCCAGAGTCAACAGTCTCAGTGCTCTGCTTTACTTGCTAAAAAGCAGAGGTCTGAAATTACATGGTAAAGAGATGATTGGCACATAGACACACAGAGGGGAGGCACATATGAGGATGGGTGATTGCCTATCTGAAGGCACTCTGCTCCACTGCTCTGTTTAGTAAAGTTATGTGACTAGAGAATCAATGTGGTCAAATGTTCATGTTTTCAAATACCTTGTAAAATATTTAGTTTTGAAAAAATCTTTGCCATAATGCTTTGGCTATCCATACTCAGCTCAGACTAAGATGACATCTGTTCTATGTTCTCAGAGAGCAATTTTATTCAGGATCATAGTATTAATTACTACTTCTCTTCAATTGCTTCTACAACTCTAGCTTTAGTGGAAATCGAATTATAATATATATAATGCCATATATATATATA
>NW_008334442.1:69753-88578 GCF_000622305.1 Nannospalax galili | reverse complement strand
TCATTCATAGCCCTCTGACCCGGGTACTAAAGATTCAAAGATGACTAATACATAAATGATACTCTTGTCCAGATGGATTTATAGACTGCCAAATTACTTCCTAGACATCTCCATCTGGAGAGGTTCCTGGCATCTCAAATTGAGCTTGTCTGAAATTGTATTCATCATGCAACTCCACTCTACACCTCTCTGTGTCAGCTACAAACTTGTTTGCCTTCAAGTTTCCATCTTCATGTAAGGCTGTTACCCATACTAGACACCTAGAATTCATCCAGAACTGTTCTCTTACCACTAAGAGCCAGTCAGTAACCATGGCCTGTCACTTCAACAACCTGTGTCCTTCTCACTCTCAGGGCTTACTTTAGGTTCTTCTTACTTCCCCACACTTAATTTCTTCCATGATGGATTGCAGTCTGAAATCACTTATTATATTCCTCAAGAGAAGGAATCTGTGTCTTCTACATTTGAAATCAAGTTGGATTGTGTGACAGTTTTGACTGATAAAGTTTGCCAGAAACAGTGCTATGTGATTTCCAGGGCTTGATCCTAAGAGGTTCTGAATTACTACCTTGTTCCCTGGAACCACCTGTCTTGAAGCTCAGCTGGTTCTTATAGAGGGTCCCTAAGACCACTGTCTGGTCATTTATGAACTTCTCTAGTTTGTCCCACAATGGTTCCAGCTCCAGGCTTATTGAATTCAAACTGTACAAAGCACTGGAGTAGGGCTTTCCAGGCAAATGGTCCACACATTCCTCATTCTGAAGATCAAGCGCAAAATGAAATTCTAGATTTAAGCTTATAAATTGCAGGAAATGTGTTATACAGAAATAGTAATTAAAACAGAGGTAAGGTCTGCCCTAATGAAAAACTAAGTGACCTATGTCATTAGGTTTGAGACAAGTAGCAAGAAGTGGAACAGCCTTCCAGAAGTCAGCAAAGTTAGCAGGAATTTTTTGCATACTTCAAGAAGATTGTCAGTGAGACCTCAAAGGAAAGAAATAAAAAGATCTTTTGAAGACCAGCAGGAAGGAGTCCCTTGTTTTGTAACACAAACTCACTTGTAACATGGAACTTAGAAATATTCCTAATGGATTTCACAGTCTGTCTGAGGATACCCTCATGTGAATGTTTGTTTCTGTTATCTTTTTTCTTCATAAAAATTTAAAAAGTCATGTCATGAGCTAAAGATCAAACTTGCTAGATTTAAAACACAAAATAACAGACAGGTTTCTTACTGTCAGTCTCCCTAGACAACAAATTATTCTCAATATCACAAACACCCTTAAGCCAGAGAATCCAACAATCCAGCAATCCAGCGTAAGATCCTAATATCTTTCATTAAGACTTCAGAAAAATTGAACACAGTGTTTCTTTATATTTTTTTACTTGTCAAGGTGCCTCAAAGTACCTAAGGAGTATGTGTCACAAATTCTCTTGACTAAGCATTTGATTTTTTCGTATCTTGAGGATTTACCTCAATATACCTCAGGAAAGTAGAAAAGAACTCATCTTAGGATATTAATGGAAGTGCACTTATAGAAAATCCATCCGATAATTAAGAAATATTTAAGAAAAATGTTCAATGCAAGAACCATCAACTTGTACTGACAGAAAAAAGCAGTACAAAATTAGAAGACATACAATATTCTATGAGTAGGAAACAGGCCAAGAAGTGTATTTAGTGGCAAACACAGTGGGCTTTTGTTGTTGTTAAATGGAAGGTAAAAGCTGACTCAAAGGGCAAAGTTCAGAGGGTGGAAACAAGAGCCATGAAGAGAGCAGTTTACCATTGCCCTGTCATTAGGGAAAGATGGGAATGGATGAGGTGCTGACTGAGAACATCTCTTCAGCTCACAGTTCCTCAGATTAAGGGGCTATACCTAAATTACTACATTTAAGAAATCTTGGGTCTTAAATTTCAAGTAGATATTTAGTTCAGGGTTTGAGGAAGAAGGTTTGGTATATGAGAAGAACTGAATTAGAGCTGTAATTAGTTATAGAAGATGTAATTTCCAAAGATGACCACAAAAACCTCTCCCATTCCTTGTATTTTTCTCATAATGTGACTGACCCTTCCTGTCAAAAAACATATGGACTCCTCCCTGAATGTGGACAAGATTTTGATTGTTGGAAAAGTGAATCTATGTGACTTCAGAGGCTAGTTCATAAAAACTGGTAAAGTATTCACCCAGTTCTCTTGAGGACTATTCTTAAAATTCAGTCACCTTGAAAAACCCATACAAGAACAATCTGGACCTAGTACCAACTTGCAACAGGCTCAAGTGAACCGTTTTGAAGAGGGTCTTCTAGTTAAATGAATAGTGTTGCATTGAACAGAGGAGATCAGCTGTCCTAGTCAAGGCCCATGCAACTTGCACATTGATGAGTAAAATTAATGACTAATACAGTGTCTTAGTTTGTTTTTCATTGCTATGACAAAATACTCTGACCACTAACAACTTGGGGAGGAATGGGTTTATTTAGCTTACATATCCCAGGTCACAGTTCATCTGGGAGCCCAAGACAGGAACTCATGGCAGGAACATAGAGACAGGAGCTGGAGCACAGGCCATGGAGGAATGCTGTTTATTGGCTTGCTCCCCTGGCCCCTGCTCAGCCGGCTTTCTTATGCAACACAGGCCCACCTGCCCAGAAATGACACCATCACTCATCAAGAAGATGCCCCTCAAACATGGTCACAGGCCAGTCCAATAGAGGCGATTCCCCAATTGAGGCTCCCTCAACCCAGGTGTGTCAAGTTGACACTAAAGCTATCCAGCACAATTGACCCCTTGTCAACTTGACACACAAACATCACTATTAAACCATAAACTTTCCAATTTTTGTCCCCAAGATATGATGTTAATATCACAACATAAGACAGTACAACCTTAAAAACCCCACAGTCCTTAAAAAATCCAAACACTTAAAAGTCCATAGTCTCTTAATAGTCTCTTAACTGTGGGTGGGCTTCTATAAAATCCAAAACAAGTACTGTCTTATTTCAAAGGGAAGAATGGGGCACACCTAAGCAAAACCAAAGTCCAGCAAAGTAGCTCATGCTCTTCTGGGCTCCATAAGATTCTGGCAGCTCCACTTCTCTGACTCCGCCGTCCACAACACACACAGCTCATCTCACAGACCCAGGCCAGCTCCATTCCACACCTACTGCGGTCCTTGGTAGTCATCCCACCGTCCTGGCATCTCCAAAAAGCTGGTATCTCCACTGAAACTGAGGCTACACCTTTACCAATGGCCTCTTCTTGCCTCTCCAGGTGCAAAGCCTCAGATTTTCTCCATGACCCCTTCAATCCTGGGGTCTTAACTACAACTGAAGCTTCACTTTCACTTATGGGCCTTTCCTGGCCTCTGCGTGCCAAGCCTCAGCTGCTCTCTGTGACCCCTTCACACTTTCAACACCAGAACCATGCAGGAGACTCTTACACATGGCTGAGGTCCCCTTTATACCACAGCTTTTGTGCACTGACCCTGAAGAAATACCTCCCAGGAGATTTCACCACAGTGATGCTGGTCTCTTGTTACTTACAGCTGATTTTTCAGCCCCAGCTAACCAGCATCAATTGTCTCAGTAAAGCAAAGGTTTTGCTTCAGGTTCTGATCTCTTCTTAATCACAGCTGATTCTTCAGACCCAGCTGACCAGAACCCACAGATTCTCAATCCAAAATCTCACATGAACAGCCCTGATAGAGTCCTCATAGTCATTATCAGTCTCAATACTATTCAAAAGTCCACAGTCCAAAATGGACTCAGGTAAGTATCTTAACTTTAAGCCTCTATAAACTCAAAAGACAAATTACATATTCCCAACATACAGTGGAACTGAATACACATTACCATTCCAAAAGGGAGGAATGGAGGCATAGTAAGGAAATACTGGACCCAAACAAGACCAAAAACCAGCTGGACAAACACCGAATCCAGTAGCTCCATGTCCAACTTCTGGGACTTTACTTCCAAAGGGCTTAGAGGCTCAGCCTCTCTAGCTTTGCTGGGTGCAACACATATCTCTCTCTTGTGCTGGTACTACTCCCTGTATGTAGGTCTTCTTGGCAGATGCCTCACAACTCTGGCATCACAAACTTCTTGGGGTCTCCATTGCCAGCCAGGCCTCACCGTCACAGTTTCACAAAATGGTCTGTCAGGGCCTTCTCTAAGCAGGGGCACACCTGCTTCATGCTGCCTGGCCTCTGAGGCTCTCTGAAACCTTGGAGGAAAAATTGATGACCCCTTCACTTTTCCATCTTTCATGCCTCTAAAGCCTCTAAAGCCAGCACCAGGTGAACAACAATGCCAAGTTTGACTGCAAGTTTGGGATGGACTCAAGCCTGCTTTATCCATTTTAGAAGCTTTTCTCTTCAGTGGCCCCTGTGGCATTTTCTTTTCACAAGTTGGAGGCTTAACTGGGTGTGGTCTTGCCCTGGAGGCACACTCTCCAGAACTCCAACATTTGTCTTCCTAGTGCTCTTTTTCAATCCAAACTGTATTTCTTTCTGCTCCATTTGCTCTCTTTCACTGTAGACCTGCATAATATTTACCATTAATAGCCATGCTACCATTTCTACATTAGGCCATCTTGAAATTTCTTCTGCCAAAGAAATTAGTCCACTACTTTTCAACTTAGCCTCAGGCAAGCTTTTTGGTCTAGGGCAGACTCCATCCAGACTCTTTGCCAAAATATCCCAAGTACTGCTTAAGTCTTTATTTCCCTCTAGAACTACATTGTTCTCAGCACTACTTTCTTCCAAGCCCCTACTAGAATGGCTTGCTAAGCTCCACTTACAACAGTCAACCACTTTTCTAGCCCAACCTTCCAAAATCTTGCACATTTCTTCAAAACCCCACATGGTCAGGTTCTGCACAGCCAACAGCCCACTCTCTGGTACCAATTTCTGTCTTAATTTGTTTCTTCATTGCTGTGACAAAATACTCTGAACACTAACAACTTGGGGAGGAAAGGGTTTATTTAGCTTACATATCCTGGATCACAATTCATCTGGAAGCCCAAGGTAGGAACTCAGGGCAGGAACCTGGAGACAGGAGCTGGAGCACAGGCCATGGAAGAATGCTGCTTACTGGCTTGTTTCCCTGGCCCCTGCTCAGCCTGCTTTCTTATGCAACACAGGCCCACCTGCCCAGGGGTGGCACCACCAATAGTGGGCTGGGCCCTCCCACATCACTCATCAAGAAGATGCCCCTTAGACATGCCCACAGGCCAGTCCAATAGAGGAAATTCCTCAGTTGAGGCTCCCTCAACCCAGGTGTGACACTAAAGCTATCCAACACACACAGTCAAGTCACCAAGCCCTGGGCAGGGTGCTATGCAGCAGTAGACAGGACTTTCTTGCTGTTTTCCTTGCTTTCTATCTTCCATTTCTCTTCATTCCCCATGATCTTTTAGAAAACAAATCTGTTCAAGTCATATTCTAGATCTTTCTTTTTTTTCTACTTGCATATCTACCATGAAACTTTATTTTGAGATCATGAATAATTTCGAATGTTTTAGAAATTCACTGAATAAATCAGTTATCAAAATATTTTGTTCCTGAAACTTTAATAAGATCTATAAAGGAATCTTGACTCATAGCATGTGAATTCTGTACATCTGAATTACCAAATTCACAATACTACTGATTTTCCTTTAAGGAAGCTAAGAAAAAAAATTTTTTAATTTTTACAAATGCTAAAATAGTTTGTACTTATAAATTTTATTCATGCTGAAAACAACTTATGACTAAGAAAATGTGATGTGAAAAGCACCTCGTGCCTTCTCATAAGTAGATGACACACTGTTCTGGCTAAACTTTAATAACTTGATTTTGATGGAATACAAACATAGCTCTGTTTTATGGCTTACATGAAATTAAAAGATTATAAGCAATTCTCAATATCTTAGAAATACTATTGGCTATTACAATTTCTGACATTTCTAAATTCCCCCTTAAAATAATGTAATCTAGCCTTTTTCTTAAATATTTCTTCATTGTTTATGTAGCACACAACATTCCTAAACTCCCCCCCATAAAAAATTTTTGGCACTTGTGCTTTTTTTGTGGTTCCTTAATGATTATTTATGTCTTAGACAGACTCTCTTTTATTATCTGTGTTAGATTTTTCTAACAGCCTTTCCTCCATGGAATTTAAGGTACTTAGTATAGGAGAGAGGGTGTTTATGTCAGCAAGCATTTTCTAAGCATTGCAAAAGTCTAGTTAGAAGGAAAAGTTCACAGGGTAAGGACCACAGCAACAGCACCACAAGTCAAGAGGATTTGGTTTACCGGAAGAGCAGTGAGAGCTCTGGGAATTGGGACAATAACAGCATCAAAGCACTTTCAATTTCAGAGTGTTAAATTGGGAAACAAAGATGTCTTGGTCTTTCATTTTTAGATTGGTTTCAGGATCCCTGATTCCAGGGTACCTTGGGTCTTCCAGCCTCATAACTTTCATGTTGTATAATAAATTATAATTGTGTTGTAGTAATTGTAGCACAGTCCCCACTCTGTGGACATTATATCAGATCTGGAAAAGCTAAAGGCTAAAGGAGCCTGAACGCAGTGTTCCACTTTGCCTCAGCTATGTCTAAACCCATCTAAGAAGTTAATTCATTAATCATGTGAAGAAACAGTGAAGTGTGGCAACAGCAGTCTAGGTAAGAGCAGGAAGTGAGGTCAGTCAGAAAGGTCACTTCTGAGAAGTGACAAGGCTTCCTATAGGAGGGGTGGTACATTATATGACACAAGAAGATAGGGCCTCAGTCATGCTGAATGGGAACTCTGAGCTAGAAAAAAAAGCTGATTTGAAAACAATGAATGAATATAATATTTATCACAGACCTTAATTCATGGGAAGAGGCCCATTCAGATGTTTCTTATTCTCAGCAAAACAAAATCAGGGAGGAGGGAAAATTCAATATTCCCATTTGGGGAAATTGTTTTTGAGAGAAATTCAAGAGTCTTAAAAGTAATGGGAAAAAAAGAGAAACACAGTGCATGTGAACCAAAAAGCTATTTGTCAGAAATTTTTGATGGGAGAGCAAAGCATTTTAATGACTTCTTAACAGGTCACTAAGTGGATACCAATGCATTACACTTGGTAGACAAAATTCTAAACCTTTTTTCATTTTCAAGTGGACAGAAAGGAAATTTTTGATTGATTGTTCAGTGTGATACAATTACATATTCAGCAAACAGCCTCAGTTCACAGTGTAGCCTCAGTTGTCAATGACAGAGATTTCCAAGATGGGTGATGACTTTGCAGGTTGCAAAAGCAGTGAAGGAAAAGGGAGAGACAGGGAGCATGAGAACCTGAGCGAGCAGAGGGAGAGCTTCAGCGTTTGCTTGAAAAAATGGGTCTGCTTTAAAAGGTTTTCCATAAATGGAAGAAGCTCTAGTTCACACACTATGTTAACAAGAGCTTTTAGTATCTTACATATCTACAGGAAAGAAAAAGAAGCTCAACTTCAGGAACAGAAAGTGCCATAAAAGGCCGGAGTAGCTTTTCTTACAAGGGCAGGACTTAATTGTATAAAGTCTCTTCATGGATATTGAATGTGTTAGAGAAAGAATAAGGTGAATTTTCAAAATAGCCCCCAAGACATCAATGAATGTTATATATTCTGAAATATATTATAGGCAATATTGTTTCAAGTAGTTTAAATGAAAGCCCGAGCTACACAATTTTGTGATTCTTTTACGTTTTTACATTTTCACAGTGTGTAAATGTATTACATACAATTCTCCAACAACCAAATGTGTCTCCCAGGACAGTAGAGCATTTCCAATGCCCCCCCCCCAATTAATGCTGCAATCCATTGGTATATGTTGGGAAAAGTCTTAAAAATGCACAGAAGAAAACAAATGTTGCCTGTAATATCTTTTAAAAATAATTAATGCTAACATATTTCTGTCTTTAATATTTATGAGCACCTCCCATGTACTAGATCCTTGTTTAAAATAGAGACATTGGAATTCCCATCCTAGGAAAAAGAGATGGAAAATAAACCTATGAAGAAAGCAATAATATTAAACACTAAAAAATACTATGAAGAAAATAAAATAGGCTAATGAGGGAAAGAAAGGAGTGACAGGTGGGTACTAGAAGTGAGTTAGCAGAGGAGAGTGGGCTTGGACAAAGTAACTCAGCAGAGAGCTGGAGAATAAAAGGAAACGAGGAAAAGGTCGCAAGCTCTAAGGGAAGAGTGTCCAGTGTCTCAGGAACATAGATCAGCACATACCAAAGCCTTGTATAAGAAGGAATTCTTGGTGTAGATAGGACAGAAGGAAGGCCAGCATGGCTGAGACTAGTAAAAAGGGGCAGATTCAAGGACAAGGGCTTGAAGTGGTAAACAGCCTGATCCTGTAGGGTCTTAGAAACAGTGGAAAGGAGCTTGCATTTCATTTTGGTGGCTTCACTTATAGGAGTTGCATGGCCTCTTCTAGAAAGAGACTGTTCCATGCAGATGAAATCATATAATACAAAACATAAAAAAAGAGTGCACCTGTCAAGAGGTTGTTTCAGGACTTCAGGTTTGGGGTCTAAACAATAGTGGAGTAGTGGCTCTGTTTACAGAGCACTGGAAAACCATAAGCACCTCACAGAGACTCTGATTCTGCCATATAGTGCCAGGTCTCAGTTGTTCTCCATGATGCTATCAGTCTTGCATCTTACATGCCTTCAAAACTAGTACCATGTGGATGATGCTTACATTTCCAAGTTCTGCTCCCAGGTGGACATGTAGCCCATCCCCCTTGGACCACAGTTATATCTACTTCTGTGTACTGACCCTGAGGAAACACTTTGCTCTTGTCCAATGCAGTGCAGGAGGTTTCACTTTAGTGATGCTGATCTCTTTGACAACATCTCTTCAGCTCTAGCCTGATAAACACAAGAGATTCTTAGCCAAAATATCATACAAGTAGTCCCTATACCTGTTCTCTTGTCCCAGTGAGACACAGGAGCCTTCATTTCAGTGGTGCTGTGCTCCTTAACAATCACAGATGTTTTCCGCCCCAACGTGATTGGTAGATTCTTAGCCAAAACATCACACAAATAGCCCCAACACACTTCTCAACAAAAGTAGCTCCTAATTCACTCCTCAACAGAGTCCTTAATTCTGCCTGAAATGTCATGATCTGAACCTACACTGTCTACATTTCTTCCAGAAGTCCTGTCTTTCAGCTTCCTACAAGAAGGACCCAATAAGGTCTGCCACAGCACTCAATGGCTTTCCATCCAAAAGGTCTAAATTCTTACACAATATTGTCCGAAGGCATAAAAGCCATGTGGTCACATCTATCCCAGCTGTGGCCCCATTCCTTGTTACCAATCTCTGTTCTGCTTTCATTTCTGTTGCTGTGATAAAATATCCTGACAAAAAGCAACTTAGAGGAAAGGGTTTAACCTCATAATTTCAGGTTATAGTCTACCATAGGAGGGAAGTCAGCACAGCAGGAACTTGAAACATCTGGTCACATCACAGCCACAGCCAAGAGCACAGAGCAATAAATACATGCATGCTCAGGTGCTTGCCTATGCTTAGCTCAATTTCTCCACTCTTTCTTTTTAAATAATATTTATTACTCTTCAAAAATTTCAAACAATAAATAAAATATTTTTTAAAGGGGCTGGAGAGATGAGTCAGTGGTTAAGAGCACTGACTGTTCTTGCAAAGGGCTCAGGTTTGATTCCCAGCACCCACATGGCAGTTAACATCTGTTCTAACTCCAGCTCCAGAGGCTCTGATGCCTCCTCTGACCTCCACAGACATTGCATGACATGGGTGCACTTACATACAGGCAAGCAATATACTCATAAACATAAAAAATAAAAATAAATATTTTTTAAAAAGAAAATTTCAAATATATACAGTGGAACTTGCTCTTTTCCCCTCTCATTCCCCCTCCAACTCTCCCTGGGACTTTCCCAACACAATTCTTTCCCAATTTCACGTGTTCCTTATTTTATGTATTTATTTACTCTACTGAGTCAAATTAGTGTTGTCCATCTGTACATGGGTGTAGGGTCCTCCACTGGGGAATGGGCAACCTCCCAGTGCCTGCCCCCAAATCAAGTGACTGTTCCTACCCCAGTAGCTATCAACTGCCAATAGCAGGAGCCTCTGTCTAGAGAATGGTGCTGCCTACAGTGCTTTCCACATCAATGAAGACAATCCACCACAGACTTTCCCACAGTCCAACCTAATCCTCCATTAAGACTCTTTCCAAGTGTTTATAGGTTGTGTCCAGTTAGAAATTCAAGCTAACCTTCACAATTAATTTTTCCCACTAACCTAAAAAATGTATATTATACATATTAATCCTTAATTTGTTTGCAATCTAGATTTTTCATTTCTCCACCATTCTTGTTCTTAATATTTTCTGATAGGAGATTGTATTTTTCACCCAGTCAAATTTGCCATTTTCCTTGTTGAGTCT
The DNA here is from genome assembly GCF_000622305.1 of Nannospalax galili. Taxonomy (NCBI): domain Eukaryota; kingdom Metazoa; phylum Chordata; class Mammalia; order Rodentia; family Spalacidae; genus Nannospalax; species Nannospalax galili. Next base: position 78,126 of record NW_008334442.1, on the reverse strand, counting down.
ATAATTCTTTTACAGCTAAACAGTCATCTATATTGTCTCTGAAATTTTACCTTCTCAACCCATTTGAGACAAAATTAAGCATTCTTTGAATCAGACAATTTTCCTTTGCTGTGACAAAGTACCTGGAAAAAGTCAACTAAAGAAAAGAAAGTTTACCTAGGCTCCTAGTTTTAAAGTTTTGATTCATGACCACTTGGTTCAGTTGCTTTTAGGTCTGTGATAAGGCAGAACATCATGGCAAAGGCACATGATGGGAGAAAGATACTCACCTCATGGTGGCCAGGAAGAAAAGAGAGAAAGAGGAAGGAGACAAAGACAATCTATATCCTTAAAAGTCATAGCCCCATGACCTGCTGCTCCCAACTGGGCCCCCTCTTCTCCAGTTTCTGCCATTCCAAATAGCCTATTAAACTATGACTCTATCAATGAGTTAATCCACTGATGAGATTAGAGTCCTGATGACCTAGTCACCTCCCAAAGGCCGCACCTCCAAGCACTGCTGCATTAGAATCAAGCTTTTAACACACGTGTTTGGTATGGGGTGTGTAAGATCCAAACCATAACTTTCCTGGCACTGGGTTTCCTAAGGACTTGGTCCTCCACTTTCATAAGAATAACTGCATTATTCCTAACACTTCTGCTTTTGAGTGCTCTGTGTCAGCTTTCACTGTTGACATATTTGAGAAACCATAGAATCTAATACTCACAGCTATTAATGGTCTTTCACCACATAACACAGAAACAAAATCATTAGCTAATTTCAAAACATCAAGTCAAATCATTAGAGGCAAAAGCAAAACAAAGCCAACCAAATAATGAAAAAGAGAGAAGACTAAAATTCAGTGCAAATTAACATGGTGAACCTCACATAGCATCATGGAGAAAATACTCATTTGAAGCTTTTATACCAAAAGGAATCGGGCATTATTATGTTAAGTATCTGATTGCAGGCTGGACACAGAAAGCACAAGATATGTTCATTATATACCAGTTAGCAGTGATGCTTGACTAATATTGCTCATGTCACAGGAGGCTTACGATGCAGCTCAGTGGAAGAAGTGCTTGCATAGCACATGCCTGGCCCTGGGTTTAGTCTCCAATATTACAAAAGAAACATGCTGATAAAACCAATATATAATCTAGCTTGAGTAGAGTCAAATTGGAAAGAAATGGAAAAAACACCTATGAAACCACATTGGTATTTAAAAGAACAAGAGAAGATGGGTTTAGGAAAGTTCTTCTTTGCAAAAGAAGTTCAAGTAAAAAAAGCAGAATGAATGATGGAATTGGAATGAAAATATAAAGTCCATTCCCAAATCTTTTGTTCATTTTTTTTAAATTTTATATCCTGAGACAAATCCTATTATTTTTAAATAGGTAGTATTTCCTATTGAGAGTCAGAAGTCTGTGTACAGGAGAGAAAATATTCTATTCCTTTTGGTTCAGATGAGTAAAGACATTCACATGACACATAAGAGCTTCTACTTTCAGACAAAGTAACAACTTTCATGTGTTTATGTTTTTTGTTTGATGTAGTAAACATACTGGGGATTCTGAGTCAGAATTAAGTGTGTGAGCCCAGTCAGCTCCACATGGCTCAGATCAACCAGACTAGTCCTGACTGTACATGGTAAGCAGTTGAGTGTCTCCTAGGAAGGGAGAACTGCTCACATGGCAGGCAGACAGACTCAACAGAGCCATGCTGAAGCTATGTTAATGAATGAGGTGTTCTTCCTGTGCTTTCCAGGGCTCTTGTGTAGAAATATATTCTGCTGACCACGGGTCCAACAGGGAGGAGGAAATGGAGGACCTGAATTATTCATAAGTAGGGTAAAGATTTAAACTGAGGTACAACTTGCCAAAGACCAAATAATTGGCTTCAATGGTCTCTAAAGTGAGGTGACTGATAGCATATATATATATATGTATAATATAATATATATTATATATATAATGACTTTACTATTAATGCTACATTTTATCCATTTGATCATATGCTCTCTAAAGGAGGAAGTGTGATTTCTTTTCCTCACCACTTTGAAACAGATTGCAAACATAGCCACAACCTTACAACATTTTACTCCCTGTATTCACACTAAAACAATTTGTCTTTGCACTCCTGTTAAGTTGCAGAATTTATTTTGCTTGTTTGTAAGGAGGTTGGCCTTGTGACTTGTTTTGATTTTTAGTAGACATCTAAATTAATGCTGTGGTAGCCCAAGTGCATCCACAAGAGGCCTTTCAACCTCTTTCAGTCTTCTTCATATGAATAAGCCCAGGCTAGCCAGCTGGAACAAGAGCATGTACTTGAATCTGAGACAAATAACTAAGGCTATTCCAGTCGAGCCAGTTCCAACTGATCCAACAGCTAACTGCAGACGCACCAGGGAGCTGAGCCAATACTAGAAGACAAGCTCAGATCAGCCACAATACCAACTTGTATCATGAGGTAAACAAATAAATGCCTGTCACTTTAAGGGACATAGTCTAGGGATAGTTTACTGAAAAAGCTAACAGACACATCATTATCCCCAGTGACTACCATAGTAGCAGACGTTGAGGACATACATCAAAAGTCAGATAATTACATTGTTGAATAAATTAATCAATTAAAAAGATTACCATTGTGTTCTAGTGTTTTGCTAAGCACTAGAATAGAGAGACAATTGATTAGCTCCCATCATCAAGGATCTATGGAGCTTACAAATAAGAGAAACAACTATACTGTATTTTACATGCCACGGTGATAATCCATAACAGTTTTAAAGTGAGAATCATGTGAGAAATAACCAGAACCCAGAATAAGGACTAGAGTCACAGGGAATTCTTCAGGAGGGGATAAGGTACAAATTCTTTTAATAACTGGGCAAAAGCAACCAGATGCCCTAGGGGAGGTTGAAGTGTGGGGACATGTGTGCTGTATAGAACCAGAGGAAGATATGTAGAAAACTGTACATGAAACTGCTTATCAAAATTGGACTGGAGTAAGAGAGATTAACAGAGTAGTTGCTCTACTTACCAGCTATAGGAACCTCAGCAAAACACTTCACAAACATTAACAGTGCTTAATTGAGGGTCTACTCTGAAGAAAAATTAAGATAAAATACGTAAAGTACTTGCACAGTGTGACCATGCAAATGTACTTCACAAAGGCCGTTTTGTTTTGTCTTGTTACCATAAATACATATTTCTGTGGATTTAAAAGTATTTCTAAGCCAGGCACGGTGGCGCACACCTTTAATCCTAGCACTTGTGAGGTAGAGGCAGGCTAATATCTGTGAGATCTCAACCAGCCTGGTCTACATAGCAAGTTCCAGAAGACCTGGAGCTTCAGGGAGACCCTGTCTCAAATGACAAACAAAAAAGTGTTTCCACAAAAGAGAAAGTAAATCTGAATCTAAGAGATCGTATTGATTCTGTATACTTGCACAAGTACACAGATATAAACCAGAAAGAAGCAAATTCTTTTTTTCAATATATATTTTATTTTTTGTGCATTTCATACATCTTAATCATATTTAGACTCTCTCCCCTATCTGCATTCCCCCATAGCCTGCCCACAGGATTTCAAGCACTCTGTCACATACATTAAGGCCTAGCAAGTCAAATTTTGTATCTAGATGTCCCTCGGTGTGAGTTCATTCACTGGAGCCTATATAGCATCACTCTCTTAAAGAAGACTTAACACTCACTTACCCAGTAGTGATCAACTGCCAATAGTTCCTCAGCTAAGGTTGGGGCTTCCTGCCCATTTCCCCAGTTATGTGCTGGTTTTTGTCTGGCTTGAGTCTGCATGGGACTTGTTCATGCTGTCACTATTGTTGTAAGTTCATATGAGCAAGTTGCCAGAAGCCTGGAAGACTCTGTTTCCTTGTCACGCACCAAGCCTGGTTCTTACAATTTTTCTTCCTCCTCTTCTACAATGGCCCCTGAGCTTTAGGTGGGTGAGGTTTAATATAGCAGTCCTATCCAGGGACATGCTCTCTGCAATCTCTTATTCTCTACATTTTAGCCATTTTGGGCCTTCTGTGTGCATCATACTCTGTTGCATAAGGAAGCTTCACTGGTAAGAGTTGAGAGATGCATTAATATTCTCTCTACCCCCTGTTCCACTATGTTCCATGAACCTTAGATATAGAGGTTCCATTGGAGATGAGTCATTTAGGGCGGGGCACATCACAGAAAATTTTCCCAGCTACACATCTGACAGAAGATTAATATCAATAATACACAAAGAACTCGAAAAATAAAGAATCAGGAAAACAAATGACCCAACTTAAAGATGGACTGTGGATCTAAACAGAGATCTCAAAGGAAGAAATAAAAATGGCTTAAAAACACCTTAAAAAGTGTTCAACATCATTAGTAATTAGGAAAATGAAAATCAAAAACACTTTAAGGTTTCATCTTACCCCAGTCAAACTGGCTAATTAGAAGAACAAACAACACCAAATGCTGGCGAGGATGTGGAGAAAGAGCAACACTCATTCATTTCTGGTGGGAATGCAAATTCATGCAACCCTTATGGAAAGCAGTGTGAAGAACTCTTAAAAAACTAAAAACAAATCTACCATATGATCTATCTATACCATTCCTTGGCATATATCCAAAGGACTCATCTTACTGCAGAGATACTTGTGTATCCATGTTTGTTGCTGATCTTTTCACAATAGCTTAGAAATAGAAACAACCTAAATGTCCCTCAACTAACAAGTGGATAATAAAATGTGATACATTTACACAATGGAGTTCCCAGAGGTAAAGAAAGACAAAATCATGAAATTTTCAGGTAAATGGATGAAACTAGAAGCTGTTATACTAAGTAAAGTAACAGAGACTCAGAAAAACAAGCCAAGTATGTTCTATCTCATTTGTGGATTTTAGCACCAAATCCTTATGTATGAGGGTTTATCCTGATGTAACACCAGGAGTCAGAATAATGGAAAGAAACCACGGAGGCTAAGGGAAAGAAGCCCTAGAGATGGGGATAGTGGGAGACAGGTGTTTCCAAGAGTGAAATGAATAAAATGAGAGTATTTAACTGGGAAGGGAGGAAAGAATGTTGTAGAAGGAACCATGGGGGTAAAGGAGAAGGATCCTGAGAGAAGAGGATAGTAGGAGACAGGTATTATCAAGGGGGAAATGGGGAAAGTGGAATACCTTTAACTAGGGAGGGAGGAAGGAGAGTTGGAGAGAGAGAGAGAGAGAGAGAGAGAGAGAGAGAGAGGAGAAATAAATAATGCTTTTAGAAGTTCTTTTAAAAATATTTTAATATGTGAATTATGCAAAATAATGTTTCATTACATTTCCATACATGTACATAATGTGTTTCATTACATTTCCATACATGTATGTAATGTGTTTCATTACATTTCCATACATGTACGTAATGTGTTTCATTACATTTCCATACATATACATAATGTGTTTCATTACATTTCCATACATGTACGTAATGTGTTTCATTACATTTACATACATGTATGTAATGTGTTTCATTACATTTCCATACATGTACGTAATGTGCTTTGATCATAGTCACTTCCTCCCATTTTCTTCTTTTCTCATCTCTTACAAGCAAAATTCTTTGCCTGAATTCTTGTAATCTAATTCTGCTTCTATAACAAATCAAAGACTTTTTTTTGGGGGGGGGAGGGGTCTTTTTGAGACAGGGTCTCCCTATAGCCCCAGCTGTCCTGGAACTCATTATCTAGACCAGGCTGGCCTTGAACTCACAGAGACCCACCTGTCTCTGCCTCCCGAGTACTGGGATTAAAGGCATGTGCCACTATACCCGGCTGTTAATGTAAAAAAAAAAAAAAAAGGAAATGTAGCCCTAAAAAGGAACAGCGAGTAAATACAAGATAGTGTGAAGCCATATGGCACATATGTGAAACTAAATGCCAAGTCTTACCAACTCTAATGTTCAAAGGACAGGGTTGTGGTAGGTGAGGCAGGGAGAATAGCAAAAGCCAGTTGTGATGGTTTGAATATCCCCCAGAGACTAGAAATATTTGGACATTTTGTCTCCAGTTGGTGATGCTGTTTTGGAAGGTCTTGGAAGGTGTGGCCATGCTGGAGGAAGCATGTCACTGGGGGTTGACTTAGAGAGTTCTTAAGCCTTCCCAGATCTTGAGTTGCTCTCTTGCTTCCTGTGCCCACTTGCAGGTGTGAGTGCTCTGTTTTCTGCTCCTGCTCCAGCCACCTCCTGCCACCATGCCGCCCCACCATGATGGAATGTAATTTCCCTGGAACCATAAGCTCAAATAAACTCTTCCTTCTATAAGTTGCATTTGGTCAGTGTTTCTAGCACAAGAACAGAAAAGTAACTAATACACCAGTCATGAGGGATTCCACATATAAAGAGCTTTGAGTTCATTCCGAAGGCAATGGAAATGGCTAACTCTCACTTAGAATGAACACTTGTACAGTGTTCTTGAAAAATGATCAAAAGATAAACTACTACTTAAGTAGATGTGAAATGACACCACTTCATTTATTCCATAAAAAAGATGATTGTGAGTGCTTTCCATAGAATGGCACTTCTCCAGCACAAGGGACACTAAGCAGTAAGATGCAGGCTCTGCTCTCAGAGATTTCCAGGTCATCAGGTAAGAGAGTCTTGGGAACAAATTACTACTAGTCAATATACCATGTTGTAGCTGGGAATGAAATGGGATCAAGATCTGAGCATAATGGGTTAGAAGTGTTGATCCTGGTAAGTGGGAAGGGACAGAAATTACAAAGCTTTAAAATACAAAATATGAGTGATGTACTGAATAAAAGATGACTCCAGTCTCAATTCTTGGGCCATCCAGATTCTCCATTCCCCACTCCTTTCTATACTATTCCTTCTCCATCACATAGCAGTGCCGTTTTCATTCCTTCATGTACTGCTTGCAATTACCAAAGTGAATGCTTAGATACTAGCTATAAATGGAATAGAGTAATTGCTTATAATATTATATAATTTGCTCCTAAAATTAAGTCATAAAACACTACATATTTAGACTTACTCTCTTCTCAAGTCCCAGAGGTGAGATTCAAATTTTTACTCAATGGATATTGCACCCTAAACATAAAATGACTCACTCAACTCAGGAGATAAGCAATCCACAGTGATATGGAATCCCATTGCCCTCAATTTCATAAATTGGAGGTTTTATTTAATGTAAAATGATGTATTAGAAGACATGTTCATAAAATTGAATTTTGAGAAAAAAATATCCATGGTGAAGACTTTTAAGAATTAAAGTATAACAAGAAAAATATTTAATAGCTGCCATTATTGTAAGAGTGACTATATTGTACTCAGTTTAGCAAAAAAACCTGAGGCCACTCTTTAATCCCCAGTGTCTGCAGCCAGCATAAATGGTGTCATACCTCTTACCAGGACCCTCACTGTGAGCTCATGTCTTTGAGCTTCATATTTACATTCAGTTCATCTGCACCTACACTACACTGCACACGTCTTCACACATTTTTGTGTTGTTTGTGTTAAATGTAACTGCTATGCCAGCATCTATCATAAGAACATTCAGACTAAAGGATAGGTACTACAAAACTTTAGCAAACGACAAAATCATCACAGGCATCAATCTCACTAAGTCGTGAAAGTTAAATCATCTTCAACGACAAGTGATCATTGCTTGCTTATGTAATGCCTCTCTGCTCAACTTTCATTTAAACAGGCAGCAACACAGGTGAGATTAGTATAATGTTTTCTCAGATGACAGAAATTTCCTAAGTTCCTCTACTGCCATTTACTTCTATAAAAATGCGTTTATGTCTACATTTACATGTTCCTTACACAATACTACCTGCAGTGAAGCTAAAAATGGTGCCTAAGAGTAGACTTACAACAGTACACAGCATGGTATAAACATTGTGTGCAGTTCTCATACTTGGGATAATCTCAGTGAATGGAGCTCCTTTAGTAGTCTGGAGCTAGTAAGGAAACTGTAGAGCTGGATTTGGACCCTGGAAGTCAGGCTCCATACTCAGTTCTCATAATCATCATGTCACGTGTCTTACTACCATTAAACCGTGGACATTATCAAGATACCATACAAAAAAAAAGAAATGCTTAGTATAAGTCACATTATTTTTATTGCTTGACTGTGTGTGCATACATATAGATGATTTTCTATGCATCAAATCATGATAGATTTCTATGTGATAGATTCATACCTATTTGTTATATAAATGTGATAAATTTTAAAATATAATGAATAAAATATAGTTAAAAAGAAAGATTATTTAAAAATACGTTATAAGTATATTAAGAAGCTTAAAATAGTAAAAGTTAAAAGTTTTTTCTGCCATGTATTTTCTTTTGTCTTCTATAACAATTTGCTTTGTTTGGGTAGATTT